>NW_012101310.1:830952-847771 GCF_000951045.1 Mandrillus leucophaeus | reverse complement strand
AGGCACCTGTAATCCCAGCTACTTGGGAGGCTGAGGCAGGAGAATCACTTGAACCCAGGAGGTGGAGGTTGCAGTGAGCCACGATCGCACTATTGCACTCCAGCCTGGGTGAAAAAAGCAAAACTCCGTCTTAAACAAACAAACAAACAAACAAGAAACCTGCCAGGAGGTTCTGGTTCTAATATTCAAATTGAACCAGTATGCTAGAAATTCTTCTCCAAGCCTGGGTGATGATGGACACCTGCGGGGTCCATCGTATAATGTACTGACTTATACTTGCCTGTTTACTGTATCTCTTACTGGATTCTTAGTTACCGAAGAGCCAGAGACTATGTCTTGTTCATTCTTTCATTCATTCATTCAAGAAAGGTTTATGGGGCACCTGTTGTGTGCCATCTACTGTGCAAGGTGCTGAAGATACAGAATAGACCTGGTTCCTAGACTCAGAATTTTCAATACAGGAGAACCATCATTTAGCACAATGCCTGCCATGGTGGGCCCTTATTTATTGAGTAAGTGAAGGAGGAGGAGACAGGGGAAGGAAAAATGGAAAGGAAAAATGACAGGGAGGCAAGGAAGAAGTAGCTGTCACCAAAGCACTTCGAATACTCAGGGTACCCTGTATCTCTGGATCTGGCTTGAAGACAGGAGGCAGGTGTCAACGAACCCTAAATCACAAAGTTAGACGATTAAGCATTTGGAAGGAAGACCAACCATAGGAGAGAAAAATGTGGCTTAGCGTATGCATACCTGTAACTAAGCAGAATAAATGGACTGGAAACTGCAAGGGAGGGAGATTCTGAAAGATCTTGTGAGCAGGATTGGTAAATGGAAAGTAATGGTGTGGTACCAGATATTACTTATCTCCAGTATGTAAAAGGTCCTTGATAGTCTCTATCTTTAGAGCTCTTTTGTAGTCCCTTTTATAAGGGCTTTCTTAAGTTCACTCACCACTTTAGATACTTTAATGCTCATTCAGGGAGATGTTGCTGTATTTGAATTATTATACTGTACCTGAAAAGTTGATAGTTAAGAAGCTTAACTATCAATAAATGAAGCAAACACATCAATAAATAAAGCAAATAATAAAAAGAGGGAGGAGCTCCTAGCCGACATGAGATACTCAGTAGAAAAATCAAGGCAGTCACACAGAAGGAGAAACAGGAGCCAGGCACAGTGGTGCATGCCTGTGGTCCCAGCTCCTCGGGAGATTGAGGCAGGAGGATCACTTGAGCCCAGGAGTTCAAGACCAGCCTGGGCAACAGAGTGAGACCCAGCCTCTAAAAAATATAATGATATTTAAAATAATTGTATTATTATTATTATTATTATTTTTTGAGACGGAGTCTCGCTCTGTTGCCCAGGCTGGACTGCAGTGGCCGGATCTCAGCTCACTGCAAGCCCCGCCTCCCGGGTTCACGCCATTCTCCTGCCTCAGCCTCCCGAGTAGCTGGGAGTACAGGCGCCCGCCACCTCGCCCGGCCCGGCTAATTTTTTTTGTATTTTAGTAGAGACGGGGTTTCACCGTGTTAGCCAGGATGGTCTCGATCTCCTGACCTCGTGATCCACCCGTCTCGGCCTCCCAAAGTGCTGGGATTACAGGCTTGAGCCACCACGCCCGGCCTATTATTATTTTTTGAGACAGAGTCTCGCTCTGTTGCCCAGCCTGGAGTGCAGTGGTGCGACCTCAGCTCACTGCAACCTCTGCCTCCTGGGTTCAAGCTATTCTCCTGCCTCAGCCTCTCAGGTAACTGGGATTACAGGCATGTGCCGCCACGCCTGGCTAATTTTTTTTTTTTTTTTTTTTTAAGTGGAGGCAGGGTTTCGCCATGTTGGCCAGGCTGATCTTTAACTCCTGACCTCAAGTGATCCACTCAGCCTCCCAAAGTGTTGGGATTACAGGCGTGAGCCGCCATGCCCAGCCCTAATAATTTAAAAAATAATTTTAAAAAGAGATGGGAGGCTGGGAGCGGTGGCTCACACCTGTAATCCCAGCACTTTGGGAGGCTGAGGCGGGCAGATCACGAGGTCAGGAGTTCGAGACTAGCCTGACCAACATGGTGAAACCCCGTCTCTATCAAGAATACAAAAATTAGCTGGTCATGATGGCACCTGCTTGTAGTCCCAGCTACTCAGGGGGCTAAGGCAAGAGAATCACTTGAACCCAGGAGGCAGAGGTTGCAGTGAGCCAAGATTACACCACTACACTCCAGCCTGGGCGACAGAGCGAGACTCCATCTCAAAAAATAAAAAATAAAATAAGAGATGGGAGAGAAGAGTAAGTGGTCCCTAGGATTTTGAGGCGTATGCTTGGCTCATCCTCTATCCCAGTATGGACATTGAAATAAGTTATCAGCCTCCTTTGAAATACTAATGAGCTCTTTTTCTTCCGCAAGTCAAGCAGTGTTTTGTGTTCTGGGAAAAAAGCCTTTTCTCTTTAATTTTTGTACCTCAAAGTTTCTTTTTGAAACGGATGTATATTTTCCTGTGGAATTCTCAAGATATTTTTTCATGTGTGTTTGTAGGGATGACATGTTTTAGAAATTTCTTTCCAATCCTCTTAGGCATTGTCTGAGAGTTTTTCTGATGTGTAAAGCTCTCAGTCCCCTTTTATTGCTTCCTGAGCTGTTAGGACTACCTCATTCCATTTTACGTTAAGCTTAACATTTTCCAGGGAATGATTGGAATTGCAATAGGCATTCATTCAAATGTTCAGAACTTCATTTCTCCTACACCCACTTCTGGCTGTCGCCTTGTAGGAATAAGAATGGAGACTAACAAAAAGTGATAATAAAAGGGAAAACCTTGATGCGTAATTATCAAACATACCATTTCGCCCTAAAGCCTTTTTTTTCTAGCTGTATTTACTACCCATCTAAATACCCAGTTAGAAATCGAAAGTAGACCGGGCGCGGTGGCTCACACCTGCAATCCTAGCACTTTGGGAGGCCAAGGTGGGTGGATCACAAGGTCAGGAGTTCGAAACCATCTTGGCCAATATGTTGAAACTCCGTCTCTACTAAAAATACAAAAATTAGCTGAATGTGGTGGTGGGTGCACATAGTAGTCCCAGCAACTCAGGAGGCCGAGGCAGGAGAATTGCTTTAACCCAGGAAGCAGAGGTTGCAGTGAGCCGAGACTACACCACTGCACTTCAGTCTGGGAGACAGAGTGAGACTCCGTCTCAGAAAGAAAGAGAAAAGAAAAGAACAGAAAAGAAGGAAGGAAAGGAAGGAAGGAAGGAAAGAAGAAAGGAAGGAAGGAAAAGGGGAAGGGGAAGGAAGGAAAAGGGGAAGGGAGGGAAGGAAAGGGAAAGGAAAGGGAAGGGAAAGGGAAAGGAAAAGGGAAAGGAATCTGAAGTAGCATCTATTTTCCTAATTCCTGGCATGGTAATTTTGCACCTATCCACCTGTGAAGTTGTTCTTGGCATATGTATCTCAATCATTCCCTTAGGCTTCTACTCCCTAGCAGAAAGGGTTTTCACCTTGGTTTGCATTCAGCACTTGCTTTTCTACAAGGTGCTGAATCCTCATACCGATAAAGTTCATAAGTCAGGGTTAGAAGGGGTTTGAAATGCTAATTCACAGCTGTTGACAAGTATGAATTCCCATCAGCCTGGAATGTTTCACCTATTCAAAGTAATAGAGCATCCTTGAATATAATCTCTTTTAAAACCCAGAAATGTGATACCTGGTTGCTTCAAGCTAAGAAAGAGAAAACTTCTCTGAGATGCCCAGAGCAATTTTGTCTCAAGAAATCAATAAACAAATAGTCACATAACCCCCCAGAAATGTTCCTATTGAGCTTTATGTATAGCTTTAGGTATGTATGTTTATGTGAGTTTGTGTGTGTATGTATGTGTGTATGTGTGAGACAGACCACCTTGAATACCAGGGTTGTATTAGTGTGACTGTAATTTATTTTTCAAAATTCTTGAGGTAAAGATCTAGCTCATATATTATCTTTTTAAAAAAAAATTTATTGATGGTTATTTCTGATTTTAAAAATAATCGATTTACTGTAGAAAAAATGATACCATAAAGAACAGTAAAAATTCGCTTCCTACAAATCATGACTGTTAACTGCTTGGATGTATCTTTCCAGTCTTTTCCTATGCATGCCTATAGTATATCTACATGTGCAATAGTTAGAATGTCTCTACCAAAACCCACATTGACATTTGATTGCCATGATGATGGTCTTAAGAGGTGAAACCTTTAAGAGGTGATTAAATTAATCCACTGCCTTCATCAGTGGATTAATGCTGTTATCACAGAGTGGGTTACTTATGTTAGAAATAAACTTTCAGTGCTGCAAAAGAAATAGCACTCAAACATACATTTAATTTTCTCAGCAAGGCAATTTTACTTCTGTAGAAGGGTGTGACTCACAGATGGAGCAATGGCGACAGCACACCTGAACAAGAGAGGGGAAGGGGTTTTTATTCTTGACACAGATAGCCCCTACTGCCATGTTGTTCCCCTTTTGGCTAGGGTTGGATCACACAGTCTAAGCTAATTCCGATTGACTGTTTTAAAGAGAGCAGGGGTACAAGTCAGAGTGACGGGGTGAGCAGTTTGGTGGGAAGAACAGTTAGGAACAGGTGACTCAGGTCAGGGCAGGTGACCAGGGGAATAGATGTGAACTACTGATTAGAAATGGTGGAAAAGGTTGTTTATTGAAACTAGGGGCAAGACGGTGAGGAGAACGAGAAAGTTAAACTTTAATTTCTTTTTTTTTTTTTTTTTTTTTTGGGACGGAGTCTCGCTCTGTTGCCCAGGCTGGAGTGCAGTGGCGCGATCTCGGCTCACTGCAAGCTCCGCCTCCCGGATTCACGCCATTCCCCTGCCTCAGCCTCCCGAGTAGCTGGGACTACAGGCGCCCGCCACCACGCCCGGCTAGTTTTCTTGTATTTTTAGTAGAGACTGGGTTTCACCGTGTTAGCCAGGATGGTCTCCATCTACTGACCTTGTGATCCGCCCACCTCGGCCTCCCAAAGTGCTGGGATTACAGGCGTGAGCCACCATGCCCGGCAAAAGTTAAAGTTTAAAATGGAGAACAAAGAACTGAACATACTGACATATTGATTCTTTGAAGAGAAATTTAGAACTTACTGTATTTAACACTTATCAAGGGAATTCAGCCCCCTTTTCCTGTCTGTCTGTGCTCATTTATGCCTTCCACCCTTCCACCGTGGTTTGACCCTCATCAGAGTGCCATGCTCTTGTACTTCCCAGCCTTCAGAACCATGAGCCAAATAAATTCTTCCCTTGATAGATTGCCTAGTCTGTGATATTCTGTTATAGCAGTGACAAAACTAAGCAAACATGCATTGTCTTTTTTATTCCTTTCAACTATTTTGGGATCATATCCTGCATAATTCAAGTCTTCCTTTTCTCACTTCTTGGAGTTGAAACCACCTTTGCAAAATTATGACTGAGACAGTGAAAGAGGTCTAGTTTAAACGACTCCATCTTGCCTCTAACCTCCAAGCTGTCCTTGTTCATTCCTGGGGGTAGGCTGAACTAACTATGGGAGGAACTTAGTTTATAGTTTCAAAAGTTTAAAACAAAGATGACAGTAGAAAAAATTCCCTTCTTGCCTGGGGACTAGAGTGCTAACATTAACCACAAGATTAGAAGCTATGATTTGGGAGTCATGTAACTGGAGACTACAAGATTCTGACCCTCCCTAAACTGCTCCTAAGATCAGGGCTTGAGATGGTTTGCAGACTACCCTTGATGGATCAACCGGCACCACCCAGATCGAGAAACCAGTCTTTCTGATCTTATGACTGCCCCCCACCCCACCCCACCCCACCCCTGTGCCCAGGAACTGACTCGGTGCAAGGAGACAGGGACGCCCCATGATTTCCCCTTCGACCCAACCAATCAGCACCCCCCAGCTCACTGCGCCTCCCCTCCCACCAAATTGTCTTTAAAAATTTTGATCCCCAAATGTTCAGGGAGACTGGCCTGAGTCATAATAAAACTCCAGTCTCCCACTCAACCAGTTCTGTGTTAATTACTGTTTCTCTATTGCCATTCCCCTATCTAGAGAAGTCGGCTCCGTCTAGGCAGCGGGTAAGGTGAACCCACTGGGCAGTTACAAATTCGGTAAGGCGAACCCATTGAGCAGTTACGCAGTCTGAAAAATTTCTATGTCTTCCATGTTTTCCAACCAAATGACTGTATAACTTTTAAAAAACGTGTGTGCGTTGTATCTATTGACATGACCTCTTGCTTGAAGCAAGTGTTTTTAAGCTTTTATTATAAGTTAATTTGAAAGCTGAAGGAACAGAAAACTAAATACCATGTGTTCTCACTTATAAGTGGGAGATACACATTGGATACACATGGACATAAAGATGGGAACAATAGACACTGGGGACTATTGGCGGAGAGAGGGAGGGGAGCGAAGGCTGAAAAACCACCTATTGGATACTGTGCTCACTGCCTCGCTGAGGGGATCATTCGTACCTTAAACCTCAGGGTCACACAATATACCCATGTAACAAATCTGTACATGTACCTCCTGAATCTAAAATAAAAATTGAAATTATTTTTTTAATCCCAAAAGAGAGCACGGTTAAAAAAAAAATTGAAAGCTGGAAACCATAGGAAACTTGGACACATGTGTTCATTCTCGGTAGGGAAATACTCTGCTTTAAGAAGTATTGCGTCTCATTCTCATCTTGAAGCCCTTGGGTGTGGCAGCTGAAAGCTTTTAAAGATGGGATGCATTTCCCCAAAGGTAGCCAAAAATATCATTACCTCCCTAGGCAAATACGTCTTGGGTGCTAGGCGCTGTGTTGGGTGAGGTAGGATACAATGGTGGTCCCTGCCCTCAGGGAGCTTACATTGCAATTGAGGGAGGGAAGCGAGATAGTGAACAGTAAGCAGGCACAGATCAATGTAATAATTACCAATTGTGATACAGTCTAGACAGCCAGAAGGCCCTCTGGATGTGGAGACTGAAAAAGGATCCAGTTCTGCATTACTGATTTCATTAACATCATTAAGATTGTCACTAGACAATGGTTTGGATAACATAAGAATGTTTAAGCACTTATGACAGATGAATGAAACATAGCACCATTAGCTCCATTTGGATGCATTATAAAGTAGTCTCCAGTTCCTTGTAACCTTGGGAGAAGTGAAATATCATTACAGATCTAGGTGTCTAGAAGAAGAAAGCTGCTATTTTTGTCCCTTCCTTTTGTGACTCTTGTCTTCCTTACTCGGTGGCTGATGTTGGTTAAGTTAACCAAAGTCAGCACGTCGATCTGATGATTTGTTAACTCCGTCCGCGTTGTTCTTTGGTGTTTTGGATGAGGGGAAAATGATGAGATCTCTGCCTCTTAGTCATTCTCCCTGACTCCAACTCAACCCTCGTTCCAATTCGCCCATTTCCCATTATGGAGCAGAAAAGACTGCTTAAGACCTGGTTTATTTACCTAATAAACTGGCTCTTGTATTGCCTGGGAAATGCTAAAATTTTTCAGCCAAGAAATCCTAGTAACAAGCAAACAGAGGTCCAGCAGTCAGGTCTGAAGAAACAACAAAATGAAGGTCAGCTAATATCGCCATTATTCTCCTTCCTGGTGGCCATGACAGCGCTGGGGTTTATTTGAAGATCCCAGACTCGGAATCATTGCCCGCATTGTTAGCCGCCCAAGTATTTTAGGCTGTGCCAACAGTTTCAGATATTAATGTATTCTGGAGATCAGTGAATGAAGAATTCCTCTGCACTTTTTTCCTTTTTAATTTTTTTTTTTTTTTTCCTTTCCATACACTTTGTTTGCAGTGCCTTTGTCTGCCAGACGTTGCTGGGCATTTCTAATGAGAAAGCAAAGAATTGCAGAAGGAAAAAGGCAGAGGGCGGGGGAGGGAGAGAGAGAACAGGCAGAGGAAAAACAGGGCGTGTTTAGCACTTTAACAGTAAGGTGACATTTTTACAAGCTAGTCAGGTGCACAGGACTCACTGGGGAAAGCAGCACTGGCGATGCCAATTGAGAGCGGAAAGCGCATTTTTTGGAAACGTCCAATTCATTGATTAGCTTCCCCCAACAAAAACGCACTTTTATTTTTGAACATCATTTTCCCTGCAGGACACCCGGCCTCGGTCCTGCTTTAGTATTCATCCCAGCTTCATTACTGCAGCCACCTCGCAACCCACCCTGGGCAGCTGCTAAAAGGGGGAAAAATTAAAGCAATTCATACTCCTGGTGACTTACTGCTGCAGAATAATTGGTTTCTGTTTGCAAAGAACATTATCACAGCAAAGCCCAGAAAACAGAAAGGTCTGTCTGAGAGAGGGTTTCTGGGGCTAGGGTGGAGGGGGGAGGGAGGGATGTGAAAAATCACATTTCTGAAAAGGCAATTAGCTAATAATTAATTTTTTAATATCGTTCCGTACCAGGATGTGTCCTTATGTGATGTATGTACATATGCTGGTTTCGTAGCGTATCCTTTGATACCTCATGGAAATGGTAATGAGACTAAACCAGCTAAAGGGCTCTTTAGACAGTGCAGTGCTTTGGGGGAAGGCCGGAATGAAATGCAGACCCTCTGAGGGCTTCTCCGACACACAAGAAGTCCCTTTGTTTCCTGTTTTATAAACCAGAGGCATGTCTAAAATTGCAGGGAAAGTGAGAGGGGGTTGAAGAGTTGGCGCCGGAGGCCTGGCTTTCTATATTTAAAAAGAGAAAAAATTGCTAGCTAGTTATTCGTGCCTGGATTTGATAGGCAGTCTAGGCTGTTTTTGAAGTTCTGAAGGAAGGTTCTCTGAAGATGTAAGCGGGATCTGTCTTTCACTTAGACTTAATTAAGAAACTTGCTGGCTTTGTCTGTAGGGGGCCCATTACGCGCAAGCTGCAGCCCCCTCTGAATAGGGGCTCAGCCTGGAAAGTGTATACAAGCCACACCGCCTTTGTATCGTGTTGCCAAACTGGAGGCAGTTCCGCGAGTGCGAACGAGGCTCTGCCAGGGGCCATCCCTTGTTCGTAAACGTGAACCCACGTCCCAAACAGAAAGCCGAAGCCAGTGCATGGGCATTCCCGAGCGGCCTAGAACTAATACACCTTTTAGAAAAAGATGATCATCCACAAAAAAGTGGTAGGGGGCAGAAGAGAGGGTATCTTGTTCCCCAGAGCCCTGTTCATACATCGCAAGGATGGACTAACGCACCAGGGTAACCAGCATCCTCGGATCTTGTTCCCCAGAGCTCTGTTCATACATCGCAAGGACAGACTAACACACCAGGGTAACCAGCATCCTCCGAGGCTTTTTGTGTAGACCAGCTCGGGGGAGTGGTTAGAGCCTGGCTCCAGGCACAACCTCACTCCCAACTTGATTCCATCCAGGCCAGGGCCTAATTTTGCCTTGGTCGCTGTTCTCGTAACCTTGAGAATAATTTCCCCCTGGTGGGCTACTGTGGCCTACCCTATTTAGAACAAAGTTGCTGAATGCTGGAGAATAAAGAACAGTTGGAAGGCTGTGAGCAGTGGTTAATCAGCTAATTCGCATTTCAAAAGACACTAATAAGAGGTGATAAATTCAAATAAAGCCCTGGGTATGAGTACTTTACTCACTTGGGAAATCGTACAGAGGGGCTCTCCCTCCTGTGTCTCTCTCCCTGCCCATCCTCTCCCTTTCCCTTCGAAGCCGCAGGACCTCCCAGGGTATCGCACCTCTGCCCTCTGCTCCCCTCTTGAGCAAGGGGCCTGCACACCTTCACCTTCCTCTTAGCTATGACCAGCCGTACCCTCTGCTTCAGGATCAGCCCCCTTCGGGGTCTGCTGCTCCCAGTCACTCTGACCCTGGGCCCTCTGAACCCTCTCCCTCCCCTCCACCCTATTGCCTTTATAGGATCCAACCTCTTTCCTCCCAGATAAATGACAGCTACCTTATTCCCTCATCTCTGCCTCTTCCCCTGCTCTGTCATGTCTGGCAGCCCTTGGTCAACTCTGTCCAGTTGCCATTTTCTTGGCTGTGACGGGCCCCTACTGCTCACTTTGGCATTACTGTGCCTCAGGCAGGCAGCTCCAACTGCAACGGCCTGAGTGGTCCAACGGGACTCAAAGTGGCTGGACGTCCTCCCCCATTTGGCACCGAAGTTTTTCTGCCTCTGCTCACATGCCTGCCATTCAGACCCAGATGGGTGGGCTACATTGTGGGCCTTCCAGGGGGCTCTTCATAATTGGGTCTTTCTGCTCTTAACAGGCTCATGGCCCCATCCTGGATCCAGTGTCCCTCACCCAGTGGCTGGAAAATCACCCAACCAGCCAAGTGGCACTGTAGAAATAGCTGTGATGCCAGAGAGCAAGTGATTTAGTTTCAGCCAGGAGTTCGTTTCAAGTGTTGGAACATGAGCTTGTCCTGACTTTTCTCTTCCTTCAGCCCTGAGCAAAATGTGGAATGCTGTTGCCATTGATTGAACATGCCTGTAAAAGGAGGTGAAAGTAATTTCCTGGAGCATCCTCGATCCAGATGTTTGGTACTTCTGGTTGTTTTTGTTTTTCGTGTTTTGTTTTTGCGAAGGCCGTGATATTTGTGTGGGAACTTTTCTAGGTAGTCTCTAGATTTCAGAATCCCAGAGCACCTTAGTCCCATCATGCTCTGGAAATTCATTAGGGACTCAGCCACCATCTTTTTTTTTTTTTTTTTTTTTTTTTTTTTTTTTTTTTTTATGAGACGGAGTCTCGCTCTTGTGGCCCAGGCTCATGTGCAGTGGTGCGATCTCGGCTGACTGCAACCTCCGCCTCCCGGATTCAAGCGATTCTTCTGCCTCAGACTCCCGAGTAGCTGGGATTACAGGTGCCCACCACCCTGCCTGGCTAATTTTTGTACTTTTAGTAGAGATGGGTTTTCGCCATTGTTGGTCAGGCTGGTCTCAAACTCCTGACCTCAGGTGATCCGCCCGCCTCAGCCTCCCAAAGTGCTGGGATTGTAGGCGTGAGCCACCGCGTCCGGCCTCAGCCACCATCTTAATTACATGTCCTGAAGGAGTGACGTTTTATATTTGGCCATGAGTGAGGTGGATTTCCCTGAACTTCAGCCTTGACAATTTGATGACAGTTAGGGATATCCTCACAGCCCTAAGAGGGCCATTGACCCTGAACAGTACAACTGCAAGCTGGCCAACCTCAGCGTTTGTCACCCGTGATCAAGTCTTTCTGCTCAGCACACACTGTGGTTTTCAGTAGCATCTTTCGTTGAATGCTGTTCAGATCCTGAATTATTCATAAAGGATTCCCATGTTCAGAAGCAGTGTGGACCAGATGACCTCGCTGGGGCTCGGAAAACGATGCCCCAAAGTATAGCACTTTGGCATGCTGAGTACTTTGAACCAAAGGACTTTGGAAGGGCCTCAAAGGCTAAGTCTCTTTCTGACCTTCTCCTGCTCTTTTTCTTCCTTCCCTTTTCCCCCAAGACAAGGCCACAGAAAGTAGAATCTCTCTTCCTGAAGGCAGGCCATGGAAACTAGAACCCAACTTCTCCAACACCAGCCACAAAAACCTAGGTCTGTAACTCTAACCTATCCCCGCTTTTCTGCGTAAGTGCTGGTTATAAATGAATTCTCTGGAGGTGTGGAGGATCAGTTGAGGCCAGGAGTTGAAGACCAGCCTGGACAACATAGTTGAGAGCCATCTGTAAAAGAAAGAAATAAGCCTGGTCAACTTGGAGCCATCTGAGAGAGAGAGAGAGAAAGAAAGAAAAAAAAGAAAGAAAGAAAAAAAGGAAAGAGAGACAGAGAAGGAGAGGCAATGGGGAGAGAGAGGAGGAAACAGAAATAATTAGAGAAGGAAAGATAGAGAAAGAAAGAAAAGGAAAAGGAAGGCAGAAAGAAGAGAGAAGGAGGGAGGAAGGGAGGAAGAAAGGGAGGGAGGGAGAGGAGGGACTGAAGGAAGGAAGAAAGGGAGGGAGAAAGGAAGGAAGGAAAGCGAGAGAGGGAGGGATGGAAGGAAGAAAGGGAGGAAGGAAGAGGAAATTAGCTGGGTGTGGTGGTGCACACCTGTAGTCCTAGTATTTAGGAGGCTGAGGCAGGAGGATCACTTGAGCCCAGGAAGTGGAGGCTGCAGTGAGCCATGACTGCACCACTGCACTGCAACTTGGGTGACAGAGTGAGACTCCATCTCAAAAAAAGAAAGAAATTCTCTGCCCTACCTTGTCTAAAAGTAGGCCATAAGACCCCTGTTTCCAGAGAGGTCCCGTCCTATATCCAGGAGGAAGGAATGCCACCCAGAGACCGAGAAGAATCCAAACTGATGGGCCTTACTGTGCTTCATCCTTCCGCTCTCTGTCCATCAACATTGGATCATACCGCTTTTTGTCCCATCACATTTCTGCATAGCTGTCCATTCACATCCAGCCTAAGCATAGAAATCGACAGTTTTCCCTGAGTCTTTGGATCTTCTTCTTTTTTTTTTTTTTTTGAGACGGAGTTTGGCTCTTGTTTCCCAGGCTGGAGTGCAATGGTGTGATCTTGGCTCGCTGCAACCTCTGCCTCCTGGGTTCAAGCGATTCTCCTGCCTCAGCCTCCCGAATAGTTGGGATGACAGGCATGCACCATCACACCCCGCTAATTTTGTATTTTTAGTAGAGATGGGGTTTCTCCATGTTGGACAGGCTGGTCTTGAACTCCCAACCTCAGGTGATCTGCCCGCCTCAGCCTCCCAAAGTGCTGGGATTATAAGCGTGAGCCACCGTGCCTGGCCATTGGATCATCATTTTTGAAGGCTCCTGTGTCATGTAAAACATTGATTAAATAAATCTGTTATGCCTCTGTCTTCTTAACCTATCCTTGTTATAGGAATGTCAGCCATGACCCTGCTAACGGGTGAGGAAAGATATTGACCTTTCCACCCCTGCAGTCTCCCATATCCCTTCTGTGTTGGAATGCATAAGCACTAGTGTCTTATCACCAGGGACATGTGGCTGACAAGTTCTGCCTCAGGACACAGGACCTATTTTCTGCCTCTCAGTCGAAGGTCTCAGGGTCGTAACTCCACGAGACTCCAACTTGATATCAGAAAAAGCTCATAGCTATAAGCAACAGAAACCATCTCTGACCACATAAGTGCAAAAGGAATTTGAAAGAACACTGAGTAATTTGAAAAGCAAATCACCAAGAAGACTAGGTGATCAGGCTGGAAAACAGGAAAGGAGGCTGGGCATGGTGGCTCACAACTGTCATCCTGGCACTTTGGGAGGCTGAGGCAAGCGGATCTTTTGAGACCACCCTGGGTAACCTGATGAAACCCTGTCTCTACAAAAATTATCCGGGCATGGTGACAGGCACCTGTAGTCCCAGCTACTCGGTAGGCTGAGGTGGGAGGATCACCTGAGCCCAGGAGGTCAAGGCTGCAGTGAGCCATGATCGTGCCACTGCACTCTAGCCTGGATGACAGAGTGAGACCCTGTCTCAAAAAGCAAAAAGGAAAAGGAAACAGGGAGGAACCAAAGGTGGCTAAAACCAAGACTGCAACCTCATCACAGACCCATCTAGTGGAGGATCTCATTGACACACTGCTGGATGCCTCCCCACCCCCAACCTTTTCCCACTAGCTAGCGTGGCTAGCGCCAGACACCAGAGACCATAGCTGGAGGCTGCTATTCATGTCCCTAGATAATTGATGCTGCTGCTGCCATCACCAAAATGAATTTTCCACTCTCCTTCCATACTTTAAGCATTACACACTCCAGAGTCATTGCACCTGGCTGGCCACACACTAGCTGGTAGGGAGGCTGAGGAATGCCAGCGTCTGGCCCACGTGGCCCTGCCTCTTGCCAAGACCCGTATGGTGAAGCCTTCCTCAAATGTAAGAAATGGGTTCAGCTGGAAAGCAAACACATGTTCACTGCAAACTTCCAGTCTCCTGGGAAGTATTTGCCAAAGATGGAAACCTTCCGGAGCTCTTCCCACTGAACCAAGTGTCTTTACCCAGGACCAACTATGCAATTTGCGCAGCCCATTGCAAAATGAAAATGCAGGGCCCCCTTGTTCGGAAAGTATCAAGAATGTCAAGATGGCAACCGCAGAGCATTGAATCAAGCATGGACCCCCCTTTATCATGGGAACCCTGTGTCGTTGCTGAGGTCACACACCCATAAAGCTGGCCCTAGCTTTACCTTAACAGGGCCACAAGTCCATAGTTGGGTCTTGGGGCCCTTATAAGCCCTTATGAATAGTTTGGTTTATCACCATAGGAATAAACTACGGTTTATTCCTATTCACAACTTGAGGTGTAACTATAATTACAGATGCTCTTTGACTTGTGAGGGGGTTATGTTCTAATAAACCCATCTTAAGTTAAAAATATCATAAGTTGAAAATGCATTTAATGCCTCTAATCTAGCAAACATCATAGCTCGGCCTAGCCTATCTTCAAGGTGCTCAGAACACTTACATTCGCCTACAGTTGGGCAAGATCATCTGGCAACACAGTACATCACAGGGTACGATACTGGTTGTTTACTCCCATGATCACGTGGCTGGCTGGGAGCTGTACTTGCTGCTGCCACCTGGCATCACAAGAGAGTACTGTACCACACGTCACTAGCCCAGGAAAATAGCAAAATTCAAAATTCATTCTCTACTGAATGCATATTGTCTTTGCATCATCGTGAAGTCAAAAATTTATAAGTCAAATGTTATAGCCAGAGCAACTGAGGCCAAATAAGAGTGGAGCTGTGATGATGATCCAGCTCTTCTCTTTTTTTTTTTTTTTTTTTTTTGAGATGGAGTTTTGCTCTTGTCACCCAGGCTGGAGTGCAATGGTGCAATCACGGCTCACTGCAACCTCCACCTCGCGGGTTCAAGCAATTCTGCCTCAGCCTCCCGAGTAGCTGAGATTACAGGCATCCGCCACCACGCCCAGCTAATTTTTTGTACTTTGAGCAGAGATGGGGTTTCACCATGTTACCCAGGCTGGTCTCGAACTCCTGACCTCAGGTGATCCTCCTACCTCAGCCCCGCAAAGTGCAGGGATTACAGGCAGGAGCTGCCGCACCTGGCCTCTTCTGACTCTTAGGTTTCTCTTTCTTTACACCACATCACACTGCGCACCAGGAGCTCACAGAGTGGAGAGCCGTCAGCATTCCCTGGAATGTTCACCAGGTTCTCTAGGAATCACCCTCCAGATTTGTTATTGTGGAGAAAAGACCACTCACTCAATTTCCAATGAGACTTTGTTTTTCACTGCCAAGAACTGCACTGCAGGCAGGAAGAGCAGTGCTCGTGGGCTGGTACCTGGATGACCCTCATGCTCTAGTTCCTTAATTAGAACCAAAGCACAGACTTCCTTGTACATACACGTACAACTGGGGGTGTGTGTAATGTGAGAGAGGGAGAGAGGGATGCCCTGAGATGTTGAGCACGTCTTTTACTGAAATTCCCATTGTTTCCGTTTTCTCATCTGTTAAAATCCTTGGCCATAATGTCAGATCCACAAATAGGACTGATGCCTCTCTGCCCCACTGCGCCCCGTTCCGCCACCTCATTCTTGGGATCAGGGCTCGCCTCCGGCGCCTGCATGCATTCCCATTCTTCTGGTTCCCTTTCTGCCACCTGCTCTGGCCCTCAGTGTCCCCCTTGGGCCTAACTCCTTGAACGCTCAGCATATGGACTCTGCCAACTCCTGCTAATCTCCACTTCTATCAGCAAGACGCTCAGGACAGGCTTCCTCCCTTCACAGTGTTGTCTAGAGCATTCTGGAGTCACACAATCTCCCTTCACAGTGTTGTCTAGAGCATTCTGGAGTCACACAATCTCCCTTCACAGTGTTGTCTAGAGCATTCTGGAGTCACACAATCTCCCTTTGTCTCTTCCCTTCATTTTTCTCCAGCGCTGTATGTGTATGTCTTTTTCTCTTTCGGGTGCCCTGAGAGTCTACCACGTGCCTTATACAGAGAGGCATTCGGCTATCCTACCAGTCTTACTGATTGCCTTCTGCAAGGTCCGTCTCTGTCTCCTTGTCTGTTTTTCTACCCTTTCCCCCTTCCCTTTGCCTGGACACAGTATGAATGAAAGACACGTTTTAAGAATATTTGTGGTGTTTATAAAATACAGGGTTATTTGACGTGTTTTTAATTTAAAAATCATAGCTCTTGAAGAAAATACAGCTCTGTTAAAAAGCTATAATGAATTTAATTGATTTTTATTGCTATGTAGTCTTTAATTGATTTTTCCCCCTAAGGTTTTCTTTCTTTTTTTTTTTTTTTCTATTTTAAACCCAAGGAAGGAGAAATTTCCAAGGGTTATTAGTTCATTAGCTGTTAGAAAGAATAATTGATCTGTCAACTCGAAGGATTTATAAGGATTTAGCTCACAAAATTCATGAAAGCACTGGCATCTGTTTAAGTTCTGCCTCAAAAGGAAACACTTTCTGAAGGGACTTCCCTTTACTTTTTGCAAGATAAAAATTAGCATCTCTCTAGCAATGAAAAGGCCGCCTATTTTTTAAGATCTTCCCAATCTTAAGGAGCTACAGTGTTTGTACCTACACCTGAAAAAAATCGGATATAGATTTTGATCACTGAAAGAATGGATCATACATATTATAAAGTTTTTGGTTTCTTCCAGTGGTTTTTTTTTCCTCATAAAAGGAATGGAATACAACTAACATTTCTTCAACCTCAAATGAGAGTTTTGCCTTTTTTTTTTTTTTTTTTTTTTTTTTTTTTTTTAGCTATTTCGCCCAGGCTGGAGTGCAGTGGCCGGATAAAGGCTGACTGCAGGGCTAACAGACCCATCATTAGCCATCCCTGCCCTCTTAAATGGCCTGTCCATTCCACTGCTCACAATATAAGACTAAGGC
>NW_012101310.1:824595-830902 GCF_000951045.1 Mandrillus leucophaeus | reverse complement strand
AACTAACATTTCTTCAACCTCAAATGAGAGTTTTAGGTTTCTATTTTTTTTTTTTTTTTTTTTTTTTTTTAGCAAATGCACCCAAATTGGGTTTGGTTCACAAAGGAAAGGCTGACTGCAGGGCTAACAGACCCATCATTAGCCATCCCTGCCCTCTTAAATGGCCTGTCCATTCCACTGCTCACAATATAAGACTAAGGCCGTAAACAAGGGATCCAAGAGAACTCTGGGCAAGAAGCATACAATGCAGTGGGATAAATTTCTTTAGCATAAATAGCAGTCTCCAAGGGTGACTGGTGTGAATGGATCCCTGCTGTGAGGGTCTCTGTGCCTGCAGAGGAGATCTGTGGCTTTAAGAGCTCTGGTCCCACCCCCTGGGCTGGGGAAGTGCTCAGCGTCCCCTGCTGGGCTTGGTCCTCAGGCCCCCTGTGGGCCTCCTCCTTCCTTTCAAGCTGTGAGTCCTAAGGAACTCAGTGACAGCTCCTCTTTCATTCCGCTGAGCAAATCCTTGAGCTGTTCCTGGTGCTTTCAAAAGGAAAATATCAGACATTTTACTTATTCTGTCCAGCAGGACCATGGAAGTCTGGCAAGACGCAGGGTTATTCCTGCAGTGAGCCCAGGGGAGATCTTCCTCTTTGTAATGACCTAGAGTAGGAATTCCCTGAGATGACCGGTAACCCACCGTTTATACTTCCTCCATCCTTCACGTCATGCCCTGTGGGATGCCATCTGGGTACTGTTCTGCTGGGGTCTTGTGTACTGCTGGCCGGGGTCTGGATAGCCCGGGGACAGAATGTATACCGATAGAAATAAGTGAATCCAATAGTACATGTCAAAGGTTAATTTCTTAGTCATGAGCCAAAAAGTTCAGGTTCCAGAGCACTTGTTTACTCTGTGAAAATCTTTTAACAGACTTAAATAATACATTTACACAGTTTAAAAAAAAAAAATCAGCTGGCCCCTGCTCCATCTCTTCTTATCCCCGTCCTGATCTCCAGAGTCAATCACTTTGAACCATTTTTCCTTTTCCTGTTTCTGGTGATGATTTGCATATTAATAAATGGTATAGTTATGCTGGGCATGGTGGCTCATGCCTGTAATCCCAGCACTTTGGGAAGCCAACGCGGGCAGAGCACAAGGTCAGGAGTTTAAGACCAGCCTGGCTGACATGGTGAAACCCCATCTCTACTAAAGATATAAAAAATTAGCCGGGGGTGGTGGCGGGCGCCTGTAATCCCAGCTACTCAGGAGGCTAAGGCAGGAGAATTGCTTGAACCCAGGAGGTGGAGGTTGCAGTGAGCTGAGATTGCGCCATTGTACTCCAGCCTGGGCAACAGGGCTAGACTCTATCTCAAAAACTAACTAAATAAATAAATAGTATATTTATATGTGTTATTTTTTCTTTTTCTTTTCTTTTTTGAGATGGAGTCTCACTCTATCACCCACACGGGAGTGCAGTGCCACTATCTCGGCTCACTTCAACCTCCACCTCTTGGGTTCAAGCAATTCTCCTGCCTCAGCCTCCCAAGTAGCTGGGATTACAAGTACCTGCCACCACGCCCGGCTAATTTTTGCATTTTTAGTAGAGACGGGGTTTTACCCTGTTGGCCAGGCTGATCTCGAACTCCTGACCTTGGGTGATCTGCCCATCTCGGCCTCCCAAAGTGCTGGGATTACAGGCGTGAGCCACTGCACCTGACCTATTTTTGATTTTTCAACTTTAGACATTACCTATTGATTTCCTGATATAGATAGGGCTTCATTCATATGCTATGCATACCTCTCCCCTTTCCCATGACATTATTTTTATTCCTCTGTGTATTGCTATTGTAACTTTAAGTAATACACTTAAAGCTCTATTTCCTTTTCCTGTATCACTGATTATAGACACTATGCCGTCTCACCTTTCTTCTCCCTCTTCTCTCATCGCTCTGCCCTTCATTTCTATCAGCTGTTGATAATGTTTGCATTCCAATTTAACTGTAGTTTTTTTTGGAGGCCCCGCTGGGAACACATTAAGTTTTTTTTTTTTTTTTTTTTCTTGGAAAAGAGTCTTGCTCTTGCTCTGTCCCAGGCTGGAGTGCAGTGGTGCAATCTTGGCTCACTGCAACTTCTGCCTCCTGGGTTCAAGTGAGTCTCCTGCCTCAGCCTCTCAAGTAGCTGGGACTACAGATGCATGCCACCAGGCCCGGCTAATTTTTGTAATTTTTTTAGTAGAGATGGGGTTTCACCATGTTGGCCAGGCTAGTCTTGAACTCCTGACTTCAGGTGATCCACCCACTTTGGCATCCCAGAGTGCTGGGATCACAGGTATGAGCCACCATGCCTGACCACAGTGAAGATTTCTATACTGTACCTTTAAGTTTGTTCCAGAAATTAAGAGCCAGTAAATAACTTTCATATTATTAAGTCTATATGAATATTATACACTGTAGTACCAGGAAATGACCTATGGTTAATGATATTTCCCTCTCTTTGATTCCCAAATCATAGTCCTTGTGGCAATCAAAGGAGAATGTTAACCTTTATTGTCATTTCTTCCCATCGCTGGTTTCAAACCATACCATGTTTCAATTTGCTAAAGTTTGTTTTTTGTTTTTTTTTTTGAGACGGAGTCTCGCTCTGTTGCCCAGGCTGGAGTGCAGTGGCGTGATCTTGGCTCACTGCAAACTTTACCTCCCGGGTTCAAGAGATTCTCCTGCCTCAGCCTCCCCAGTAGCTGGGATTACAGGTGTGTCACCACACCCAGCTATTTTTTGTATTTTTAGTAGAGACAGGGGTTTCACTATGTTGGTTAGGCTGGTCTCGAACTCCTGACCTTGTGATCTGCTCGCCTCAGCCTTCCAAACTGCTGGAATTACAGGCGTGAGCCACAGTCCCTGGTCGGTAAAGTGTGTGTGTGTGTGTGTGTGTGTGTGTTTTAACACTGCCTTTAGTATTTCCTGGAGTTTCCAATTTGCTTTCATTTTATTTTGAAATTTTTTTCTGAACCGAATCTTCCTTTTTCTCCCTGGAGACCAAGATCCTCAAACCCTCTGACTTCTTTTTCCAGTCTGGGTGGGCTATGACTGTAAATCTTGTTTCCTGTGGAACCAAGTGATGCGCTGCTGTTGCATTTTCTATATTGTATAACGTAAATTTTCCAGGTATCGATAATGCAGTTTTTGCTTTTCTTTAGTTTTTAATGCACTTGTGGGTAATTTTTTCTTAATAGGTCAACATCTCTTAAAATGCTGCACGATACTAATTTCCACATGGGAAAATTCGTCAGAGAATCTCTAGGGGGATGTATTTATTCATTCATTTATTTCTTGGACTGTTTGCTAGTTTGTCCTTTACTGTTTATTGATTTTCCTGGAGAGCTCCCTTCTCCATACTGTTTTCTGCTCCAGTCTGAACTGGCTCTGCACCCCCGTTTTGAGAGCTGCGTGTCATTCTGGTATTTCTATTCATTGTTATCCTATGTGATTATTCCGTTTCTCAGATCTCATTTCTTTCCTTTTCTCACAGTTTTCACATTTAGTTGAACTATATTCTCAGCCTTCTAAAACAGGGGGCAAGGCTGGGTGTGGTGGCTCACGCCTGTAATCCCAGCACTTTGGGAGGCCAAAGTGGGTGGATCACGAGGTCAGGAGATCGAGACCATCCTGGCTAACACAGTGAAACCCCATCTCTATTAAAAATGCAAAAAATTAGCCAGGCATGGTGGCAGGCACCTGGAGTCCCAGCTACTCGGGAGGCTGAGGCAGGAGAATGGTGTGAACCCGGGAGGTGAAGCTTGCAGTGAGTCGAGATTGTGTCACTGCACTCCAGTCTGGGTGACAGAGCGAGATTCCATCATAAGAAAAGAAAAAGTAAAACAGGGAGTAAGAGTGGTATGCCTTATGAATTCTCACGTGTGGAAAAATGCTTTATTCCGTCCTCATGCTTGATTGATAGTTTAACTGCGTATAGAATTCTAAATAATAGTTTTTCTTCGGAGCTTTAATGTCTGATCATATCCAATGCTGATGAGAACTCTGACACCGGTCCAATTGGTTTGTGACCTGTATTTATTTATCTTGTTGCTGCCATATTGTTAGTTTTTCACTCTGGAAGCTTTTAGGGCCTTTCTTTTGTTGCTGTTCTGAAATGTCAAAACGTGGTTAGGGTGTGGGTCATTTACTTTCCCAAGAGCTCTTTCTTGTTCTAGATTATTCCTTCTCCATTGGATTCTGTCATTGTTTTTAGGGGTACAATTTTTTTTTCAAGTTTCTTCAAGAATACTAACAGGAGTCTTCAATGTGTTGTATTTTGTTTTCAAGTTCTCTTCTGTTATCAGAATTATTTCTGTGTCCTGGGTGGGGAACATCACACACTGGGGCCTGTCAGCGGGTGAGGGGCTGGGGAAGGGATAGCATTAGGAGAAATACCTAATGTAAATGATGAGTTGATGGATGCAGCAAACCAACATGGCACATGTATACCTAGGTAACAAACCTGCATGTTGTGCACATATACCCTAGAACTTAAAGTATAATAATTTTTAAAAAAAATTATTTCTGTGTTCTCTAGAGTCAGTTTTTCTATTTGCTTATTCTGTGCCTTCTACAGCACACCATAGACTTTGGTCAGATGCGTGATGTGTCTTCAGGGCGAGTTCATTTGTAAGAATTGGGAAGTAGAAAGGCCCATGGGAAGCTCTATATGAATGTGGATGGAGCTGGCTGATTGATGGGCCTCGCATCCAGGTTGCTGGGGAAACCCCCCCTTGCCCCAACCCTGACATGATCCAGAAAGCAGAGGACTCGGTTCTAGGACAGCAACACCTACCTACACTAGCAGCTCCAGTCTCCCTGAGACAGTTTGCTCGATCTGTGCAGAGGAAACAGCCCTGCTTTGCGGGGACAGATAAGACATGGGCTGCTGGCGTTTTTATCACTTGGTAAGCGGGAGGGTCTGTATAAAGATCTTCAGTGAATCCTGTTTTCAGCCGCCTTTCTCACTCTTGCTCGCCATCTCTACATCTCAAGGGTGTGCTTGGCAGGTTGGTGCTCTCTTCAGTGCGGACTCTTCCTCATGTGTTTTCTAGGCCACAGCTACTTCCTTGGTTTGAGTGGTCAGCCCTGTCTCATTTACGTTCTGTCTCCCAGAAACGTGTAGAGCTCTTTGTTTCACCGCTGGTTCTTTTTCAGTTCTCTTCATTGTTACAGAGCTACGGCTCTCTTATGCCTCTTGTCCTCTCTGTGTTAAATCATATCTTTTCCAGAGTAAATCCCACCTAATGTCCATTATGCCTTCCATCTACTCAAATATATCATGCAGAAATCTTGTAGACACCTTAGTGCGTGCGATAGGAAAAAAGAACCGACTGTCTTGTCCTACTCCACTCTCCTCACCCTCAGTGCTTCACTTCTGACACCAGCTGTGAATGATTCTCCTTGCTCGTCAGTTCTCTGGCGGACACCAGTGAGATGTCCTGTAATTTAATTCAATGGACACTATCTACCTGGAATTAGAGTTAAATCTCACAGGGCCCCTAAGACTGTCCTCTACCTTCAGATGTCAGTCACAGGTTCAAGTGTCTGGAATTTCTCACTGACCAGCTGTAAATTGGGGGTTCCCATAACCCTTTCCTTGGGTTTGATTATTTGCTTAAAATGGGTCACAGAACTCCGAGAAACACTTCACTGACTTTACTCATTTACTGTAAAAGGATACAGTGAACAGGCAGATATAAGAGATGCATAGGGTAAGGTATGAGG
Source organism: Mandrillus leucophaeus (assembly GCF_000951045.1). Classification (NCBI taxonomy): domain Eukaryota; kingdom Metazoa; phylum Chordata; class Mammalia; order Primates; family Cercopithecidae; genus Mandrillus; species Mandrillus leucophaeus. Next base: position 825,158 of record NW_012101310.1, on the reverse strand, counting down.
AGGGACGCAGAACTTCCATGTGCTCTCTGGGCATGCCGTCCTCGCAGTACTGCCACGTGGTCAGCAGCCTGGAAGCTCTCCAAACCCTGTACTTTTGGGTTTTTGTGGAGGCTTCATGATATAAACATGGTAGATGAAATTATTGACCATTGGTAATCAGCTGAACCTTCAGCTGCTGTCCTCTTCCCGGAGGTCATGGGATGGGGCTGAAAGTTCGAACCTTCTAATCATATGGTTGCTTCCTCTCTTCCCCCATCGTGATGCTATCTAGGAGCCCCCAGTCAGCCATCATCTCATTAGCATTCAGAAAGACGCTTACCGCTTTAGAGATTCCAAAGGTTTTAGGATCTGCTGCCAGGAAATTAAACAAGGCCAAATATATACTTGTCATTATAAATCACAGTATCATACTTAGACAAAGTTCAGGGCCCATCCACATGTGCCAGAGAACATCTGAACTTAGACAAGTCATCAACCGGCCTTTGAGCATGTCCTACAGTAGACATTATAGGGGTGTCGACTGGTGAATCACGAGGTTCATGTATTTGGAAAAGGAGATATTT
>NW_012101310.1:822488-823291 GCF_000951045.1 Mandrillus leucophaeus | reverse complement strand
TGACCTCATGCTCTGCCTACCTCGGCCTCCCAAAGTACTGGGATTATAGGTGTGAGCCACCGCGCCCAGCCAGGAACTCAGTTTTTAAGGCTTCTCTGGGCTCCCCTTGGCCAAGGGGAATCCATTCAGTCACTTGGGGGGTTTAGGATTTTCTTTTTATTCCTCAGGGTATATACAGATATAAAATATATATTCCCAATCTCATGATCTAATGGGAAGTCTGTAGTATATATAAAGTAGAGCAAGACCCAGAATTATGGGCATTTTTAGAAGTTTAGCATTTTGGTTGGAATAAACCTCAAACAAATTGGCTACCTGGCAATCCTTTTCCTCACAGACATTGGAAATCACCAAATGATACAATAGAGGGCATGAAAGTATTAATTCATCCTTCATTCATCAGACATTTTCAGAGAGCAAGGAGTTACACTGGTTGCTGGGAAAAAATACAGAAGTCAGTAGATCATATTCACTGCCTTAAGAAGCTTAGTTCAGTAGGGGAGTTAAGACATGTATATAAATAACTCTTAAACACAAACCAAAATGAGATCAGTGATGTCAGAGAAATATAGGTAAACTCTTATGGGAATTTACAGTAAATGGAGAGGCCTATAGGTAAACTGTTATGGGAATTTAAAGGAAAGGGAGAGGCCGGGCGCGGTGGCTCAAGCCTGTAATCCCAGCACTTTGGGAGGCCGAGGCAGGGGGATCACGAGGTCAGGAGATCGAGACCATCCTGGCTAACATGGTGAAACCCCATCTCTACTAAAAATACAAAATATTAGCTGGGTGTGGTGGCGGGC
>NW_012101310.1:818985-819878 GCF_000951045.1 Mandrillus leucophaeus | reverse complement strand
TTGGAGACCGAGTCTTACTCTGTCACCCAGGCTGGAGTGCAGTGGCATGATCTCGGCTCACTGCAACCTCTACCTCCTGGGTTTAAGCAATTCTCCTGCCTCAGCCTCCCAAGTAGGTGGGACTACAGGTACACGCCGCCACACCCAGCTAATGTTTTTTGCATTTTAAGGGAGACACAGGTTTTCACCATGTTACCCAGGCTGGTCTCAAACTCCTGAGCTCAGGCAATTTGCCCACCTCAGCCTCCCAAAGTGCTAGGATTACAGGCATGAACCACCACGCCCACCAGCTTTATTTCTTCTAAATGGTTGCAGCCTGCAGGCTGGCCATCCTGCAGGCTGGGAATCATAGCCTCAGATAGAAACCAACAGCAGGCACTTTGAGAGAGGGAAGCATGAGACAGGAATTTATGCTGAACAGGTTGGCTAAATATACATACTCACCATATTATAGGAGTTATGAATATTTATGAAAAGGGGTGCGTGTGTGTAGTAAACAAATGCATGTGACATGCTTCCCACGTTTTCCCTCGGGGGTGGAGACTTAACATTTAAATGCATTAGAATTGGGCTCCTTACATCAAAGCGTGCGATGGAAGACTCAGAAGCATGCTGTGTGCAGCCTCTGTAAACCAGCCAGAACCTGTCCGTGGTCCATGGTCTCTTATCAGAAAGGAATGCTGGTCAGTTGGGTAAATCAGCAGTGGAGCAAATCTCTCAAAAGGTTTGTTTGTTTGTTTGTTTGTTTGTTTTTAACTCTTAGGAAAGAAAGCTTTATGGTGGTTAGTGATGGAGGGGGTATAATGAGGTGTCTGACTTCCCATCTTGTCATGGCCAGGAACTCAGTTTTTTGTTTGTTTTGTTTTGTTTTTTTGTTTTGTTTTGTTTTGAGA
>NW_012101310.1:808759-818060 GCF_000951045.1 Mandrillus leucophaeus | reverse complement strand
CCTGTAGTCCCAGCTACTGAGGAGGCTGAGGCACAAGAATAGCTTGAACCAGGAGGTGGAGGTTGCAGTGAGCCGAGATCGCGCTGCTGCACTCCAGCCTGGGCAACGGAGGCAAGGTGAGACTCCATCTCAAAAACAAAAACAAAAACAAAAACAAAAAAACTTAGAGATAGAAGTGACCCTTACGGGGTGTTAGCTGTGCACAGGGGATCAGATCTTGTGATGGGCATAACAGCTGGGGGGCATTTGGATCTTTGTGTTCAGCAGATTCCAGCACCTAGTTCCTACTGTTCTCTGTAGCCCTTGGCAGGCAGCTGTAGCAGTAGCATTTCTGTAGGAACTGTCCTGTTGGATTATTGGATCTATTGGTGCTGTTTGTGAATCCTCAAAACTTGGTTGGGTTTTCTGTTTGTCCTGAAAGTTTTATAAGCTCCTAATTCCCCTTTTTTAAAAAGTCCTCTTTTGCTAAACCAGCTGCAGTGGATGTTGACATCTTCAGCGAAAACCCCTCACCGATATAGTATGTTTTGACTTTCTAATCACCCACCCATGTTCGTTGAGGATTTTGACACTCAATTCACAGTGAACTTTTTTTTTGTTTTTTTTTTTTTGAGACAGAGTTTCACTCTTGTTGCCCAAACTGGAGTGCAATGGCGTGATCTCGGCTCACCGCAACCTCCACCTCCTGGGTTCAAGCGAGTCTCCTGCCTCAGCCTCCCGCCTCAGCCTCCCGAGTGGCTGGGATTACAGGCATGTGCCACCATACCTGGCTAATTTTGTATTTTTTTAGTAGAGACAGGGTTTCACCATGTTGGTCAGGTTGGTCTCAAACTCCCAACCTCAGATAATCCACCTGCCTCGGCCTCCCAAAGTGCTGGGATTACAGGCGTGAGCCACTGTGCCTGGCCCACAGTGACCTCTTTAACCCATTTCCCTGGAGCCACGCTAGGGGATGCAAGATTCTACCTTGACAATCTACCCAACACTCTAGGTCATAATTTCTCCATCTCCATGACTGCAGCGTGGAGTTAATACGTCTGGACCTGTTCTACCTCTAACTCTAAAAATTCCTCTCTGTGATGTGACTGCCTGTCATGCCACTTTCTCACTCCACTCAGACCTACTCTTTAACCCGAATGACCTTCTGTCTCGTAATCCTGCCTTGCTCTCCTAACAAATCAGTCCAGCTTGTGTGATTTCTGCGTAAGCCTCAACCTAGTGAGTATTCAACAGCCTTCCCACCAGCACTGAATTTCCTCACTCTCTTGACCTGTGCATTTACTATCTTTTATGATATCCCTTAAAATGTCTCATGCTTGCCCGACACGGTGGCTCACGCCTGTAATCTCAGCACTTTGGGAGGCGAGGCAGGTGGATCACCTGAGGTCGGGAGTTCGAGAGCAGCCTGACCAACATGGAGAAACCCCGTCTCTACTAAAAATACAAAATTAGCCGGGCATGTTGGTGCATGCCTGTAATCCCAGTTACTCGGGACGCTGAGGCAGGAGACTCGCTTGAACCAGGAGGCAGAGGTTGCAGTGAGCCGAGATCACGCCACTGCATTCCAGCCGAGACAACAAGAACAAAACTCCATCTCAAAAGAAAAATTAAAAAAAGTCTCATGCTTATATAGGGTTTTTATGTGTTGAATAAGAATTTAACACTAACACTTATAAAGTACTTACCATGTACCAGGCACTGTTTCAAGTACTTTAATGTATTGTTGAATCCTCACAACCATCCAGTGAGATAGGGTCATGTAATATCCACATTTGCAGATGAAGAAACTGAAGCACAGAAAGGTTCAGTGATTTACCCAAGGCCACACAGCTGGTAAGTGCTTGAACTGGGCTTCAGACTGACTGTGTTCTTAATAACTAGACTATTTATATTCCATCAGTCTATTTTTATCACATTTCAAATAGGGATGCCAAGATGTTTGTGCCTCATTTAGTGGATATTAAAAACATTTCTTTCTATTGAAGTATAAATGTGGTTGATAGCTCACTGTTAATATTACATATTGCAGTTTCTAAAAGCAATTCTTCATTAATATATACACCAAGTTTTTTTTTTTAGTGAAAATTGTTTCTTTCTCACTTTCCATATTACTTTCTTGCTGTGCATTCTCATTTGAATGTCAATTCTGTTGTGAAATATGTGTCATTCCATTGCAGATAAATGTTTCAGGCAGCCGCGAAGAGCTAGGAGGATGGATTTTCTGTGTCACCCCACTGACTCCTCCTCTTTCTTTTTTCTGAGACGGAGTCTTGATCTGTCGCCCAGATTGGAATGTAGTGGCGCAATCTCAGCTCACTGCAACCTTTACCTCCTGGGTTCCAGTGATTCTCCTGCCTCAGTCTCCTGAGTAGCTGAGATTACAGGTGCGCACCACCACACCCGTCTAATTTTTGTATTTTTAGTAGAGATGGGGTTTCACCATGTTGGTCAGGCTGGTCTCAAACTCCTGACCTTGTGATCTGCCCACCTCAGTCTCCCAAAGTGCTGGGATTACAGGTGTGAGCCACTGCGCCCAGCCAACTCCTCCTCTTTCAAAATGTCAATTCTGTTCCATCCAGGAATGTCTACTTCCCTAAGTGAAGTATAGCAATTTGAGACATCAACTAGGATTGTTTTCTCTACTGTCTTCCAAGATAAGTCAAGTGTAGTATTTAGACTTTGGGTTCCAAAATCAGTGTAGATTTGAATCCCAACTCTAACGTGGAGACCTTGGGTAAGTTACTTAACCTCTCTAAGCTTCAGGTATTTCATTTATAAAAATTGGAATAGCCATACTATACATCAAATGTGAAGAGATCGCCGTGGACCACCCCTCCCCAACCCCACAAGATTTATCTCAGCCCATCCTGTCCCACTCTACTCCCAAGACAGGTGCACACTCTGCTCACACACAAAAGCAGCTCCAAGAATTTTGATAAATTATAGCCTTTAGTGAAGGTTTTGTATTGAGACAGGGGAGCAGGTTACATTGTACCTCACAAAGCAGATCTTCACATAAAAACAAAAATCACTGCCTTTTCATCCACTGCTCTTCTCCCAGTACCCTGCTTCTTTGGTCCTTATTCTCCTGGCCCACCCCGACTCACACTATCCTGTCTCCAGTTCCTCTGCTTTATCAGACAGGTGGGGACAAGACTGAATTCCTCCAGGTAGTGAATAGTCTATTAAAGCAGGAAGCAGATGTGTTTTACTCTATCAAAAAGGCTCAGCTTTACTTAGAGAGTTAGCGATTCCTCGTGTATTTCCAAGAGTGAGTTTGAGTGAGTGCACAGCTGTATTTTGGAATGCCTGAGGTTGCAATCTGAATCTGCAATTCAGTAGCTGGGGGTAGAAAGTCAACGCTGATACTAACAGTCTCCACCATGAAGTTCTCTTATTAGGATTTTGGTTATCAGGGTGCCTTTTTTGTGTATATTGTTTTTCCCCCACCTCTTGCCAGAAAAATGAGGGTTCATTTTCTGTCTCCAGCTCATGGTTACATTCATTTAAGTTACTTTCCTAGACTTTTTCATTCTGAAACATCATTTCAGGCTGTTCATCAACTCGACTAATAATTAGAGTCAACTTAACTATTGACAAATATTTGCTGTAAGGAAATACTTCTTACAGAGTATATGTATTTTGTCATAGTAGATTTGAACATGGCTGTTAATCAAATATGAAATGGTTTCTGTTGATATGGAGTTTATGAAGTTCATACAAGGAGGTCAGTAAGACCCTGTTTTCCTAGAGTTATATGTTTATTTTTTTTAGTATTTGTACTTTCCTATTTTAGCAAAACAGGACAATATTTAAAAATCTTACAAGTCTCATGACTCCTTCCCTTTCCTTTAACTTGCTTCATATATGATGACTCTCACTCATCCAAACGACAGAACTCACTGTTTAAAAAGTTAAGTGAAAATTCAGCAGAGTGGGAGTATGTATTGCTTCTAAAGGAGGTTCTTCATTGTCCATTACCCAGGATCCAGTAATGAATGTGTACTATCAGGGGCCAGGGATTTAGGGGGATGAATTTCCCAGAGTTTAATCATTTCAGAAGGCCTCTGAGTGTGACTTTTTCCCCAATAATCTACTTATCTCCGTAATTTACCCCTCCCACCGCATTGCAAGGAAAATGAGTCTCCCAGGTTGTTTGCATGATAAGTAGCTGGGAATTGTGTGAGCCTTTCAAGAAGCAGCCCTGAGTTAATTGTAGCAGCCTGAGCTAATGGTTTCCCATGTTAGCTGGCAGGTTAAGTGAAGAAGAGGGCTTGAAAACACCCTTTATCACAAGTACCATGCATTTGAAAGCTGAAATCTCAAAAATGTTTGCTTCATGCAAGATATTTTCCCTTACAATATAAATGGGTGAGAAAAATGTCCTTCTAGAGATAGGACTAAGTTTTGCAAAGAGCTCTGGATATTGGCTCCTTGGAAGAACTGGGACGGTGGTTGTTGTTTTCTTTTTTTTTTTCAAAGTATCCCTCTAATTTGCCACCCCTCACCCCCCTTATTAGCCAAGTCAGAATTTAAAGAATAAGCTGCTTATTGGAAGCAAACAACTAGAAAAATCACTTTTGAAAAAAAAAAAAAAACTAGGCTTCCTGAAAATTTCTGCTTATATTTTTTTAGGTTCTTTTTATGTTTATCCTTGGGGTGTTTAACACCATGTCAATTATGTTGGGGCTTTGCAAACGATACCCCAAAATACGGTGCTTTGGCATCCTGTGTACTTTGAACTGAAGGACATTGGAAGGCTTCAGAAGCAAAGTCTGTTTCTGACTTCTCCTGCTTTCCTTTCTCCCCAAGGCAGGCCATAGAAACTAGAATTTCGGCCAGGTGTGGTGACTCACGCCTGTAATCCTAGTACTTTGGGAGGCCAAGGTGGGTGGATCACTTGAGGTCAGGAGTTCGAGACCAGCCTGGCCAACATGGCAAAATCTCATCTCTACTAAAAATACAGAAATTAGCCAGGTGTGGTGGTGTGTGCCTGTAGTCCTAGCTACTCAGGAGGCCGAGACATGAGAATCGCTTGAACCTGGGAGGCGGAGGTTGCAGTGAGCCAAGATTGTGCCACTGCACTCCAGCCTGGACAACAGAGTGAGACCCAGTCTCAAAAAAAAAAAAAAAAAAAAAAAAAAACAACTAGAATTTCTTTTCACAAAGGTGAGTCAGAGGAGCTAGAACCTTTCTCCCCCAGAGCCAGCCATAAAACCTAGAAATATTCCTCTGACTCTACCTGCCTTTCTGGGTAGAAGCTGGCCATAAAGAAATTCCCTGACCTACCTTGTCTGAAAGTAGATCATAAGACCTTCATTCCAAAGGGGTCCTGCCGTATCCCCGGGAAGGAATGTCACACAGAGAGGCCGAGAAGAATCTGAGCAGACGGGCCCTGCAGGGTTTCCCCACTCACTCTATTACTATTAGATCACACCCTTTTTGTTTGATCACATTTCTACATGGCTGCCCACTCTTCATTGAATCTAAGCATAAAAATGGACATTTTCCCCTTGTGTCTTTGGGTCTTCATTGCTGAAGGCTCCCATGTCATTTACAACTTTGATTAAATAAATCTGTTGTGCTTTTCTCTCCTAACCTCCCTCTTCTTGGCCTCTCTGTGTAGCTTTCCTTCCTCCCAGGTGTGGGGCAGAAACCCTTTGGAATGAGGGTCTTCAAGGGAGAAGGGAGAGAGTGAACTTTCTAGGTTTTAGAGCTTGCTTTTGGGGGAGAAGAGTTCTAGCTTCTAAGACCGGCTTCTGGGAAGAGGAATTCTGGCTTCTGTGACTCAGAGGACAAAGAGGGGCAGGAAACAGGAGGATGGGAAAAGGTCAGAAAGGCCTTGCTTTTCAGATGCCTCCCGGTCTCCTTCAGTTCGAAGGACTCAGCATGCCAAAATGCCATCCTCTGGGGTATGGCATTCTGATCCCTGATGGAGATCTAAGAATAAACGATAGTGGGAAACTGTTAATTCCATGCCCCTTCCAGGCCCTAAGAAGTAAGAGGGAGTAAACAGTGTTACTGGAACTCAGTAGGAGAGCACAGCAGACGGGAAACGTGCTTAAAAGGGGATGCAGCCATTGCCAGAACCACTGCTGATGCAAGCAGAGAACAGGAGAAGCCACCCTAATCCCCCAGCTTTACCCTTTTGACCTCTGACTTCCAGCCAGTGCCTCCATTGGCTGACCCGAGAGGAAGCCCGAAGTCAGGGGAGCCCAGGTGTTGCAGTTTGCAGTTGGGGTCAGCCCTCCCCCAAGCAGGGCACAGAAAAGAGTGGAGAAACTGGCCAGGGAGGCAGTCAGGATCATCCACCTAGTGATGGAATTCACATTTATGGTTTTTTTATTTGTTTTTTTCAGGGGGATGGCAAAAAATAGTTGTAAGTACATAAATTATGCATCACAATGGCATTCATGATTTATAAGACCTTAGTAAATGAGTCATTTTATTTATGTATTTATTTATGTATTTATTTATGTATTTATTTATTTATTTTTTGAGACGGAGTCTTGCTCTGTCACCCAGACTGGAGTGCAGTGGTAGGATCTCGGCTCACTGCAACCTCCGCCTTCTGGGTTCCAGAGATTCTCCTGCCTCAGCCTCCCAAGTAGCTGGGACTACAGGCATGTGCCAGCATGCCCAGCTAATTGTTTTTTGTTTGTTTGTTTTGTTTTGTATTTTTAGTAGAGATGGGTTTTCACCATGTTGGCCAGGCTGGTCTTGAACTCCTGACCTCAGTTGATCCACCCACCTCAGCCTCGCAAAGTGCTGGGATGACAGGCGTGAGCCACCGTGCCTGGCCCTTAATTTGTTCTTTTATTTTGAGTATATACTTCAACCACCACTACGATGAACAACATCTACGCTCAGGAATTTGATTCCCCTCTCCCTGTCTTCTCCACTCCCTCTCCTTCCCTATGTGGGTAACTGCTCTGATCAGGTTTTCAGGTCTGTTTCTAGTGTTTATTTTTGCAGATACAGTCACGCATTGCTTAACGACAGGGGTGTGCTCTGAGAAATGAGTCATTAAGTGATTTTGTTGTGTGAGCATCACAGAGTATACTGACACAAACCCAGATGGCATAGCCTACTACACACTTAGGCTATATGGTATGACGTGTTGCTCCTTGGCTCCTGAACAGTGTATTACTATGCTGAATATTGTAGACAGTTGTAACGCAATGATAAATATTTTTGTATCTGAATGTAAATAGTACAGTAAAAGTACAGTATAAAGGATTTTAAAATAGTGCACCTGTGGCCAAGCACAGTGGCTCACGGCTGTCATCCCAGCACTTTGGGAAGCTGAGGTGGGAGGATCACAGGGTCAGGAGTTCAAGACCAGCCTGACCAACATGGTGAAACCCCATCTCTACTAAAAATACAAAAATTAGCTGGGCATGGTGGCGCGCATCTGTAATCGCAGCTACTCAGAAGGCTGAGGCAGGACAATCACTTGAACCCAGGAGGCGGAGGTTGCAGTGAGCTGAGACTATGCCACTGCACTGCAGTCTGGGTGACAGAATGAGACTCCATCTCAAAAAAGAAAAAAAAAACAAAAAACAGTGCACTTGTATTGTAATCTTATGGGCATGTCCATTGTAATCTTGTGAGACCACCATCACATATGCTGTCCATTGTGGACCACAACATCACTATGCATACATGACCGTACAAGCAAATCAAATGCATATAGAGGTGTTCCTCAACTTACAGTGCAGTTACATCCCAATAAATCCATCATGGGTTGAATATACCATTAATTGAGAATGCATTTAATACACTTAACCTACGCAACATCATAGCTTAGCCTAGCCTACCTTAAATGTACCTTAAATTTAGCCTACCTTAAATGTAGTCAGGACAATGACATTAGCCTACAATTGGGCAAAATCATCTAGCACAAGTCTTTTTTATAATATTTAATATCTTATGTAATTTGGTGGGGAGCAGTAATCCCAGCACTTTGAGAGGCCGAGGCAGGTGGATCACGAGGTCAGGAGTTCAAGACCAGCCTGGCCAACATGGTGAAACCCCATGTCTACTAAAAATATAAAAATTAGCCGGGCATGGTGGAGCGTGCCTATAATCCCAGCTACTCAGGAGGCTGAGGCAGGAGAATCACTTGAACCCAGGAGGTGGAGGTTGCAGTGAGCCGAGATCACGCCACTGCACTCCAGCCTGGCAACAGAGCGAGACTCCGTGTCAAAAAAAAAATTAATAATAATATTTAATATCTCATGTAATTTATTGAATACTATACCGAAAGTGAAAAACAGGATCGTTCTGTGAGTCCTCACTGTATACAGCTGAAAGCACCATACTGAAGTCAAAAACTCGTTAAGCCAAACCATTGTAAGTCGGGCTGTCTATATATATATGTAAATTATATATATAATTACTATATAATATACATTATATACAATCATATATAAAATAATATATTTATATATAATTAATATATATCATATATAATTAATATATTATGTAATATATAATTATATATATAATTTTTTCCCCTGTATATAAAAGGTAGCATATTGTGAACACTCATCCGTACCTAGCACATACCTTCTTTTATATGTGTAGAGGTATAGCTAAAGGATGAGTTCCCAGAGTGGAAATTTTGATCAATTTTACCAGATTGCCCTCCAAAGTGGTTTTATACTCCCAAAACCATTGTATAAGACTGTCGCCTCACAGTCTTGTGGAAAGATTGTGGCACTCAGCATTTGGAATTTTGCCAGTCTGATAGAGGAAAAAATATTATTTCATTGTATTAAGTTGAACCACGTGAAATTACCATTTGTGTAGATTAGAAATCGTAGAACATTGGTAATTCATATGATTAAACCTAAGAGCTTTATTTTGTATTTTTCTTTTTTCCTTTTTTTTTTTTTTTTTTTTTTTTTTCAGAGTTTCACTCTTGTTGCCCAGGCTGGAGTGCAATGGCACGATCTCGGCTCACCACAAGAGATTCTTCTGCCTCAGCCTCCCGAGTAGCTGGGACTACAGGTGTGTACCACCACGCCCAGCTAATTTTTGTATTTTTAGTAGAGACGGGGTTTCACCATTTTGGCCTGGATGGTCTTGTTCTCCTGACTTTGTGATCTGCCCGCCTCAGCCTCCCAAAGTGCTGGGATTACAGGCGTGAGCCACTGTGCCTGTCTCTTATACACATCTAGATGTGTATAAGAGACAGGATTTGGGATGACAGGCGTGAGCCACCGTGCCTGGCCCTTAATTTGTTCTTTTATTTTGAGTATATACTTCAACCACCACTACGACGAACAACATCTAC
>NW_012101310.1:802613-808709 GCF_000951045.1 Mandrillus leucophaeus | reverse complement strand
TCTTCTGCCTCAGCCTCCCGAGTAGCTGGGACTACAGGTGTGTACCACCACGCCCAGCTAATTTTTGTATTTTTAGTAGAGACGGGGTTTCACCATTTTGGCCTGGATGGTCTCGATCTCTTGACCTTGTGATCCACCCACCTTGGCCTCCCAAAGTGCTGGGATTATAGGTGTGAGCCACTGTGCCTGTCTCTTCCTTTTTTTTTTTTTTTAAATGTATATTAGATCTAATTCACATACAATAAAATTCACCATTTTTCGGTGACCAATTCTATGAGTTCTGAGAAACATAGATAGTTCTACAACCACTACCACCATCAAAATACTGAGTCTTTCCACTACCCTGAATATGAGTTCCCTTGTACTCCTTTGTGGCCAGTGCCTTCTTCCCATCCCCCAGACCCCCAGACCCTGGGAACCACTGACCTGACTTCTATCGCCATGGTTTTGCCTTTTCATGGAGTCATTCTCAGCCCACTTTCTGTTTGTCTTGTCTCCACCAGTGCTCTGTGGATCCTCATCTACTTGGTCAAAGTTAGGTCATAGGCACCTTATGGCTGCACTTCGGAAGCGGAGAAGAGCATGAAGTGTGTGCTGCTCGTGTGTCCATGCCTGGAAGTAGGCCATGCCACTTCTGTGCACTCTTAGAGCTTTCAGAGCAGGGTGGCCATTTAAGCACAGTTACGAACTCAGACCGGCCAGGGAGTATACAGATACAAATGCAAAAAAGTAAGAATAGGTAACTTAAGGATACAATTCAGGACTTTAGATTAAGCCAATTTAAGGAATGCAGGACAAAAAAAGAGGTCAGTGCATTTGAAAGCATATAAACAGTAGGTTGATTAATAAACATAAAAGCTATCTATTTGAAAAGGCAGATTAAATAGGCAAATGTATGCCAAGTATTATGGCAAAAGAGAAAACACAAAAGCACCATATTAAGGATGAGAAGGGGGACATAAACACAGATGCTGAGTTAAAAATTAGAGAATACTATTTATAAATTTATACTAATTAACAGTTCAATGATCTTTTAGAAAACTTCAAGTTCCCAAAATAGTTTAAAGAGTGATTGGAGATCTTAAATGGAACAGTAACTGAGAAAGAAAGAGGAGGAGTGTACAAAGAATTATCCTCCCCAAAATAGTCTGGTACTAGGCAGTTTTATGGGCAAATTATTTCAAACCTTCCAGGAAAAAAAAAATGTCTATGTTATATAAACTATTTCAGAATACAGAAAAGAAGGCAGGCATCTTATTTCACTTTATGAATTTAGAATAACTCTAATAGCAAAACCCAACAAAGATAACATTCACATACAAATCTGGATGCCAGTCTCACTTATGAATATAGTTACCCTAAAATGCCCTAAATAAAACAATAGCAAAATCAATCTGGTTTTCTATTTAAAAAATAAAGCACTGTGCCCAAGCCAAATTAATCTCAAGTGTACAAAGAGAGGTTAATATTAGGAAACATATTAACATAATTCACCTCATTAATAAATGGAGTAAAGCCTTATAATCACCTTAGTAGATAATAAAAAGGCATTTAACAGAACTCAATATCTGTTCTTAGTTGTTGTTATTGTTTTTTAAAAATTATTCTTCAGAAACTAGGAATTGAACGACACTGTATTATGCTAAATAATAACTATCACAAACTAAACATTACTAATCATCTTGCCTAATGGTGAAAAACTAGAGGATCAGATCAAGAACAAAGTAGGAATGTACCATCTCATGACTAATGTATATCATTAATTTGGAAGGTACAAGCTCTGCAATATGCAAAAGAAAGAAACACAAGAGTAAAAGCCAAAATTAACATCTTACTTGCAAATATTTCCAATTGTCTACTTGGAAATTTCAAGAGAATCAACTGAAAAACTAGGAACGGCAAGTCCTTTGCCAAATATAAAATGAATATCCAAAAATTGTTTTCTCGTATAGCACTCATAACCAGGTAGCAAATGTCACAGATAGAGAACAGATTGCATTCACGATGGCTACAAAAACTCAACAAGAAATAGATCTACAAAGAAAACTACAAAACATTTCTAAGGTTCAAAACCCAACTCAAAACTAGCTGAAGCAAAACAAAAGGGGGAGGGGAGTTTATCACAATTGTGATTTGGGGAGGTTATGACTCAGTTTTTTTTAATAATTGGGGAAATTTTCTTTTTCTTTTTCTTTTCTTTTCTTTTCTTTTTTTTTGGAGATGGAGTTTCGCTCTTGTTGCCCAGGCTGGAGTGCAATGGCACTATCTCGTCTCACTGCAATCTCCGCCTCCCAGGTTCAAGTGATTCTCCTGCCTCAGCCTCCCGAGTAGCTGGGATTACAGGCACCTGCCACCATGCCCAGCTAATTTTGTGTTTTTAGTAAAGACAGGGTTTCACCGTGTTGGTCAGGCTGGTCTCAAACCCCCAACCTCAGGTGATCCGCCTGCCTCGGTCTCCTGAAGTGCTGGGATTATAGGCATGAGCCACTGCACCCTGCCTCACTGGGGAATTTTCAACCCCGGAAATTTATAAACATTGGTGAAACAAATGTTTATCTTGGGTAATTCATGTTCGTGCCCTGCCTAGGTTCCAAGATCTCGACTGGATAACCACTTAAAGCTCTCTACATCCAAGTGTTAGCAAACTTAGCTGATTGAGGCAAACTCAAACTGAAAGGAAAGGAGTTTACATTACATTTAGAGTAACAAATAGCCTAAAGTGGTAGCTTCTAGACACAGCAGTAACTCTGCTCCACTGACTGGAAGCAGGAAGTGGTGTGACCAGTATTAAATAGTGTAAGAACAGGCCGAGCTTGGTGGCTCACACCTGTAATCCCAGCACTTTGGGAGGCCGAGGTGGGCGGATCACGAGGTCAGAGATCGAGACCATCCTGGCTAACACGGTGAAACCCCGTCTCTGCTAAAAATACCAAAAATTAGCCGGGCATGGTGGCGGGCACCTGTAGTCCCAGCTACTCGGGAGGCTGAGGCAGGAGAATGGCGTGAACCCGGGAAGCAGAGCTTGCAGTGACCCGAGATTGCGCCACTGCACTCCACCCAGGGAGACAGAGCGAGACTGTTTAAAAAAAAAAAAGAAAAATGTGTAAGAATGAAGACGGATGCAGGCAATCCCCTCTTTTCCTTCCAAATCATCGGGGTTTTGTAGCTGAAATTCAGTTCCTCAGTTTGTTTGGGAAATGACATACAGATACGGTGAGGTCAGCATTCTATATAGCATATGTTGGGAATTAATCATGTGACCACATTTGCACCATCTGAAGTTGAAATTCACAAAAGTGTGGAAAACGATGATGAGATATGCATCCAAGAGAAAAGGTCACTGTGCCTACGTGAGTGTGTGTTGGTCACCAGTGCCATCTGAAGTCCAGAAGCAGATGTGAACCCAAGATGGCTTCAGACTGCAAACTCCCAGGTCAAAGAGAAGTGACCTTCAGCCAACAGAGAGTGAACGAAAGTGAGAGAGGGCTCGCAAAACACCAACAAGAGAAAAACCAGGTGGGAAGGTGAGCGCATCTGGCTAATTGGTCACAGACTGTAAATTCTCCTCAAGAATATTGTTTTAAGCCACATCTGCCGCTGCTGCTTAGAAGAGCCTGGATCTTCTGAGGAGTTTCAGAGGAATGCTTACAAGGACGGATGCTACTCAGGCTTTTTTTTTTGTGAGATGGAGTTTTGATCTTGTTGCCTAGGCTGGAGTGCAGTGGCGCGATCTCGGCTCACCGCAACCTCCGCCTTCTGGTTTCAAGCAGTTCTCGTGCCTCAGCCTCCCAAGTAGCCAGGATTACAGGGGTCTGCCACCACACCCGGCTAATTTTTGTATTTTTAGTAGAGGCAGAGTTTCACCATATTGGCCAGGATTGTCTTGATCTCCTGATCTCCGGTGATCCGCCCACCTTGGCCTCCCAAAGTGCTGGGATTACAGGCATGAGCCACCACGTCTGGCCTGGTTTTTTGGTTTTGAAAGTGGAATAACAGAAGTACATTTGCTCAGAGAGAGTTACTTGGAAGAGGGAAAGACAAAGCAGGATGCATGTGGCCGTGGAAGGAAGATGTTGGAAGAGCACTTAGGAAAACCTGAGCCGATTTACTCATCCGCCTTTCCATTGCCAGGAACTCCCCTGTGTCTGCGGGTGCCAGGGCTGGGCTGGCAAAAGTACAGAGGTCAGAAAATTCCACCTCCACCAACTCACGCTCCACATGTGCTCACACCCATGCTTCCTTCAGTCACTGACACTTTTACTGTTCATCTTCTTCTGCTCAAGAGGAAAGGACTCCCATCCGTTCATCCGTGCTCCCACGTCAGAGACACAGTGTGCCTTCCCCGCCAGTGACATTTCCATTTGAAATGGGAACGGAGGAGGAGGCTGACTGTGACAAACAGGAATCTACCAGCAGTGGAATTTTGGGTATCCTGAAGCTGTTTTGGAAGACACTTGGGAAAAGAAAGGACTTCTTTTTACCCATCAGGTCATCTCTATTTAGGTAACCACTTGATCCACCCTTGAGAGGTCCATGGAGTAACTTTGTTTATAGGAACAGTGGTTAAGATCCAGTGGGGTCCCAAATTGCCCTTCTTTCAGAAGATGCTTCTGTTGCATCCTCAGCTAACAAACACTCATTTATTAAGAGACAGACACTCGCTGTATCACCCAGGCTGGTCTTGACCTCCTGGGCTCCAGTGACCCTCCTGCCTCAACCTCCCAGGTAGCTGGGACTACAGGTGTGTGCTACCATGCCTGGCTAATTTTACTGTTTTTTTTTTTTAATTTCTTTAGAGATCGGGTCATGCTGTGTTGCCCAGGCTAGTCTTGAACTCTTGGGTTCAAGCAGTCCTCCTGCCTCAGCCTCCCAGGTAGTGGGAACCATAGGTGTGAGCTACTATATCCAGCTAACAGACTTTCATTGAGGACTTGCCGTTGCCCAGCCCTGGAATGATGACCTCTACTCAGCTTGTATGAGAAGGCACAAAATGCTGAAATAAAAGAGGTCTTTCTCTCTTTCATGTAGCAACCAAGGAAGCGTTTCCACATCCATTCTGTTGCCACCTCTGGTCCTGCTTATGACTCTAAACTTCCTTGGCATTTTAAGTAGATGAAGAATCATTCCATTAAGTGAGAGTGGCAGGAAGGGTGACAGTGATGAGATTCTCATACTCAGTTCTAAAGATGACTTTTTATACTCACTAAACTGCATTAGGAGCAGGATTCACTTTTTTTTTTCTTTTTTTTTTTGCAAACCCTCCGCATATCCTATCAGACCGTATGCAAAATGATACAGGGTTTGAACATCCGTACATCAAATTAGGATTGCAGTTTAATGAGGTAAACCTAAATGAGAGCTGACGTTTTTGGAGGTTCCTTGTGCATTGGACACCGTGCCAAATGCTTCAAAAGCATCCTGTCATGAAGCCCTCCTACCTTCCCTGTGTGACAGATGCCTTTATTCTCTCCATTTACAAGATAGGCAACTAGTAAATGCATTGAGCTTGTCTCTTGACAACTTACATAATATTCTATATGTGTATTATGCTCGAGTAAGATTTATGTTGAGAAACCATAATGAGACGAGGCCCAGAGAAGTTTAGTAACTTGTCTAAAATCACCCAACTAGTGTTAGCAGAGGCAGGATTCAGCCACCACCTTTGTCTCACTTTGGAGCTCACACAGCCCCTACTCTGTACAGCTCTCCTTTACATTTAATTATAATTAAAATGATGCGGCATGGTAAGCAGTTACTGCAAACAACTGCTTTATATTCACTTACACAACTAATCCAGCTAATTCTTCGTTTTGTCATGTCTTTGCTATCTAGAAATGCCCTTGGTTTGTTTGTTTTTTTTAAAGTCTTTCAACAATTTACTTCTTTTTTTTCCTTTCAACCATTTACTAGTTTATTGTTGAATGAATGAATGAATGAATAAATCGTGTCATAACATTTACATTTCGACTAATATACATTTTTCTGTTTGAGATGGAGTTTCACTGTCATTGCCTAGGCTGGAGTGCAGTGGAGTGATGTTGGCTCACAGCAACCTCCACCTCCCAGGTTCAAGCCATTCTCCTGCCTCAGCCTCCC
>NW_012101310.1:799547-801303 GCF_000951045.1 Mandrillus leucophaeus | reverse complement strand
AGGGTACCAGCAGGGTTGGTTTCTGGTGAGGCCTCTGTCCTTGGGTTGCAGACGGCTGCCTTCTTGCTCTGTGCTCACATGGCCTTTCCTCTGTGCATGCTCAGAGTGTGCAAGTTCTGGTGTCTCTTCCTCTTCTTATGATGGCATCAGTCCTATTGGACTAGTACCCCACTCGTATGACCTCATTTTTACTTCTATTACATTTTTAAAGGCCGTGTCTCCAAATACAGTTCAATTGGGGGTTTGGGCTTCAACATATGAACGTTGGGGTGATACAGTTCAGTCCATGATACGCTTACCAACACTAGAGTTTCCCTGGCCCCCAGTTCCTCCTGATGTTTCATCAATGAAGTACCCTCCTCTGCACACACGTTCGTAAGAGCCCTTTCCCATGCATTCTTCCTGTCCCTGGAAGTCTCTAAGGAGCGATTTAGGATTCCTGTCTGCTTTAAAGAGTGTAAGACTGCCAAAGTGCTTGTTTATGAAACGCCTGGCTTCAGATGTTCCACCCTCACTCAGAGCTGATCATGATGGAGAAGCAACAGTTGCTTTCCATGCAGGAATCTTCTCTTTCAGTGATTCTGTTGTATTTCCACTTTTCCTGAGCCACTGAGGCCCACCGTAGGGTTTTGCACATAGTAAGGGCTCAGAAAATATGAGTTCTCTTCCTCTTTCACTTTATCACCATTAGGCCTTAAAGCCAGACTTCGTATGTTTCCTTTCCTGTCCTTTCTTATGGTATGCCACCTCTCTCACTAAGAGTTCTTTGTTAACCCTGGGGCCAAATTAGCAAGATGTGGCCAACAGCACTGGAGTAGACCTCAGGAGACCCAAACCCTAGGCCATCTCTGGGCTAGCCATAGAATCTTCATCATTTGCTTCATCTATAAGATGGAGAGAATAAGATTTGGTACTACAAATTGTGACCAAATAAAAAGTTAAACATGACATCTGGGGTCACTGCAAAGCTCAAAACAGATAACATATGTGTCACGGTTCTTTGCAAAGTTCAAAGTGTCATATTCACTTCAAAATTAATGGCAGTATTCTATTTTTATGCTAACATTTTCTGGGTAGACCGTTGGACCTTCTTACACCTCCTGTCTCACTGTCATCACATATCCAAGGACCTTAATCAGGTCTTTGAGAATTCTTCAAAGCTACCTCATGCCCAAGTTATAATGTTCTCATTAAAAAAAAAAAAAAAAAAAGTCTCTAAAATTCCACATCTTCTGTGAAGTCCTCATGAGCTGATTACAGGTAGGGGATGACTTTCCCAGGAAGCCGTGTAAGGCAGTGGCTTCAGAGGTTATTTTGAGGGGTCTACAGTCTGACTTTCTGGATTGGAATCCGGCTCCATTGCTTACCAGCTGCGTGACCTTGAGCATCCCTTTGCTCTGTTTTCTTGCCTGGAAACTAGGAGTATTCATGGGATCTACCCAACATTAGGATATTTGTGAGGGTTAAATGAATAACAACATGTGTATTCTTCAGAACGATGCTTGGCACTTTGTAAATGCTCTCAGCATTCATTATTATTTTTCTTTATCTACCCGGGATACATGGAGGTCTCTGGCTGCTGTCTCTCAGTGGTTATTTAGTGATTGTACCCAATTCAGTAATATTGGTGAAATGAATTTAAATCTGCTTCACCGACCAGTATCCATGATGAAAGTCATCAGATATTTGTGTTTTGTTCCATTTTCTGTCAGGTTACTTTAATCTGTCTTGAAAATAATCTTCATAGAGTTGCTTG
>NW_012101310.1:789716-798562 GCF_000951045.1 Mandrillus leucophaeus | reverse complement strand
TTGTTAGGGCAGTTTAGCAAAGATAGCTCAAATCCTATCCCAAGATAGATTTTATTTATAATTTGTGACCTATGTATTCCAAAGAGGACATGGGTAGTTTACAATAAAAGATGTATGTATATATAAAATCTCAAAGCTGTTAAAGAATAGAAAATGTTGACAGGTAGAGAAGAACATAAATAAAATATGTCAAATTCCTAAACTAATACCATATTTGAGCATTAAATTTAGCACTGACAATAGAATCTTGGAAAACCAACACAGAAAGTGAAATATGATGTGTACCACCATGGAATTATTTAATAGGAAAGGAAAGAAACGTACTTTTTTTTTTTTTTTTGAGACCAGATCTCACTCCCGTCACCCATGCTGGTGTGCAGTGGTGTGATTATGGCTCACTGCAGCTTCAAATTCCCAGGCTTAGGTGATCCTTCCTCCCTCCTGAGTAGCTGGAACTACAGGTACCCACCACCACACCCAGCTAATATTTTGTGTTTTTAGTAGACACGAGGTTTCACCATGTTGCCCACGTTTAGTCGTGAAGTCCTCGGCTCAGGTGGTGTTTTTGCTTCGGCCTCCCAAAGTGCTGGGTGGTGTGAGCCACTGCGCCCAGCCACAACATACTTTTTAAGAAAGGCAAGCTTTTCCCTGATACTGAATATTTAATCTCAGTAATGGAAGCATATAATTCTACAGTGATTTTATAGAACACACACAAACTCTATTTAGTTGGCAGTAATATTTGTTTGATTCTACTTCTGGATCCTCATTTCTTCCTAGAATTTGTTCCATGTTCACCATGGCTATGCAACATTCCCTTTTTGAAGCTGACCTTAGGTAGTGAGGAAACCCCCAAAGGGTTGTCTTTGTCAGCAGAGGACGCTAGACAAGAATGAGCCTCCCAGGGAACAGGGTTACCGCACCCAAAAAGGAAGGATGTACGCCCTGGACTGGGTGGCAACTTGAGCCTTTCCCCCTTTCCAAATAGGAGCTTTTGGTAGCATCATCAGGGTGTTCATCTACAGGTATATATCGGATACATTGGAAATAACTAAGTTACTTGGTCATAATATGGAGAACTATGTATGAACTGGATTGAGAAGATACCCATTAACCAGAGATCTGCGACTTGTACAAAAGAGGCCCCTCTTTCCCTCTCTATACAGTAGCAAGATGTGATTTGAGATTTTTCTCCCTTTGGGAAGGAAGTGAATGTAGTTTTTGGTTGTGCTTGTGAGAAATATATTTTCATAAATGTAATGTTTGCTTGAAATTGTATATACCTGTGTGTGTGTGTGTTTGTGCGTATATGCACACACGTGCTTGCTGAGCAGCCAAGAGGAGAGGGTAATGACTGCATATTCTCTTCTCTCTCTAGGACCCAATACCTGCGTGTTCCATAGCATTCAGATGCAGGTGGCACTCACCCCCATCCTGCCCTACACCTGCCCTCAATCCACATGCTAAGGCACAGTGGCATGCGTTTGACATAGACTTCCACCTGGTGATGAGTCAAAATAACATAATTTAAAAAGACAAATAGTAGTGCAGGGTGTATTTCAAAAGCAAAAACAGAAAGCAAGAGTTACCGGTTTCACCTTCCTTCCCCTACGCCCCACTCTCCAAAGGAAAATACTTTCAGCTCTTTCACACTTTCTTCTGGGTTTTGCTTTCTTATTTCTAAATAATGTACTTGTACTGACGTGACTTGATTTGCTTGCAATTCTAGAAGCTGTCTCTTAACTTCCTACTGTGGGACATGATTAATTCTTTCATTGCCCGCCCACACACATGCTCAGGCACTCACACTTCTTTCTCTGTGCTACCAATAAAGTTAAACTATAATTGTTAGTTATCACTCATTGTTTTCATTTTGACCATATCAATGTCATTAAAGAGCTATGTAGTTTATTGTAATTAGATCTCCTTTCTTATGCAATATTTTGGGTTTTTTGAAACTTACGGTCATTTTTCCCTTTGTTTTTTGGGATTTTTTTTTTTTGAGACGGAGTCTCACTCTGTCGCCCAGGCTGGAGTGCAGTGGCGCGATCTCGGCTCACTGCAAGCTCCGCCTCCCGGGTTCACGCCATTCTCCTGCCTCAGCCTCCCAAGTAGCTGCGACTACAGGCGCCCGCCACCGTGCCCGGCTAATTTTTTGTATTTTTTTGGTAGAGACGGGGTTTCACCGTGTTAGCCAGGATGGATTTTCCCCTTTGTTTATTATAATTCTTGCCCTAAATTACTACCAAACTAAAAAAAACAAAAATTCTGGGTATCGTCAGATGCACATCAAATAATCTATCTTTTTTATATTTTCCTTGGGGTCAGCTCTCCTGGAGTCCACGTCCTTCTAAACCAGTCCAAACTGGTAGCTGTCTAGGATAGCACTCCTCTGCTAGGCATTCTTCTCAATATCTTCTTGAGACTTTCCATCAACTCTTTCTTCTTTTGGAGCCCTTCTTTCCTGGAACTCATTTTCTTGCCTGGTTTACCCCCTCAGGCCTCCCCTAGCTTTCCAAGAAAGAGTACCTGGGAAGTAAATTTTCTTGAGATAGTACATGTCCAAAACTGTCTTTATTATCTCCTTTGCTGTTGATAGATTGACTGCATATAAAATTTTAGGCTAGAAATAATTTGCACTCCAAATTTTGGAGGCATTTTGCCTTGACTGCTAGCTTCCAGTATTGCCATAGAGAAGTCCAGTGCCTGTCTGATTCTGGAACCTTGTTGTACATCCTGTTTTGCTTTTAGGAGCATCTCTTTAGTCTCAGGATCCTAAATTTCACACAGAAGGCCTTAGAGTAACTTCCCTGCTTACCCCCGTTATTGTGTTGGGCATTTTATGAACCCTTCAGTTTGAAAATTCATATCCTTCAGTTCTCAAAATGTTTTCTTATAGCTTTCATGATTATCTCCTGTTTTTTTTCTTTCCTTCTGCTGCACCCCTTAATTGGGTATTGGGTTTCCTAGTTTAATCCTTGAATTTCCTTATTTTCTCTTCTTTCATTTTTTGGTTGTTTTGTTCATTTCTTCAAGTGAGTCTTAAAAATTCTTCCATTGAATTTCTTTGTAACTGCTGTCTTCTTTTTTCACTCTAAGGCTTTCTGATTTTTAAATTTATTCTGTTCTAATTTCATGGATATTACATATTTTATCTCTATGAGAATCATAATTATTCTTTCACATTTTCTTGTGTTCTTTGCATTGTGTTCTTTGTCATTGGATTCCTTTTTCTGTTTTGTTTTGTTTTTTTCCCCTGTGGGGTTTTTTGTTTTGTTTTGTTTTTTGGGGTTTTTTTTGCTTCCCCCCCACGCCCCCCACCCTTCTCAAATGTCTAGTGATGCTTGGCTACCCATTAATGTTAAAGAATGTAGGCCAGGCGCGGTGTCTCAGCCCTGTAATCCCAGCACTTTGGGAGGCCGAGCGGGTGGATCACAAGATCAAGAGATCAAAACCATCCTGGCCAACATGGTGAAACCCTGTCTCTACCAAAATTACCAAATTAGCTGCGCGTGGTGGTGCACGCCTGTAATCCCAGCTACTCGGGAGGCTGAGGCAGGACAGTGGCTTGAACCCAGGAGGCAGAGGTTGCAGTGAGCCGAGATGGCGCCACTGCACTCCAGCCTGGCGACCTAGTGAGACTCTGTCTCAAAACAAACAGAAAAAAGAATGTAAAAAAGACATATGATAGTTCTATAGGCATGGTTGGGGTCTGTTGAATTGTAGATTTCACAGAAGCATTATCAGACAGGGGATGGACCTAGTCATTTGATTGGGGATCTCAAATAGGACTATCTGCATTTCTTTTCTCTTTGTTTAGTCCATCGCTGCTGAGAGGAGCCCTGTAGTCTCCCCTAATGAGTGGAAACTTGGCTGTTAAGTGTCTGGGAGCCCAACAGGAGAAGGGGACAGCCAGCTTCTCATGCCCTGTGAAAACCAGGATTTCATCTCCCTATTTCCAACCTCTCATCATATCCCTTTCTTCTTCTGTGCCTGTTGCCCCCATGTTTCAAGCTCAGTCCAGTTTCACCTGTGAACCTCTCTTCTGAGCGGATAGGGGAGAGGTAGTTTGCCTGATTGTGTTCGGCGGTGGTGGGGACCTGGGGTGCATCTGGCCCTCATATAGTCTTTAACTGGTCCCCCTGTTTTTAACCTCACCTGCAGAAGAACCTGATGGGACCAGCCCCACCCCCAAATCTGCTGTGTAGGTTTCATCATCTACTGTAAGGCACTGATGACTCATCCATCTGCTTTCCATCTCCTAACATTTTGTTGCTGTATCTGATTCGATGTCATTTTCTCTCCTGTTCTTTTGGTTTATGTATTTATACCATTCCCTACTAGTAGAGTTTGGGGAGCGGGGAGAGATAACCAAGGGCGTTCAGTTTCCCCACATGAAATCAACACATGACATACACCATTCTTCCAGGCCTCATTACAGCCCCGTGAGATACCTAATGTCATTCTCATATCACAGATAAGAGGCGAAGACCCTGAGAGGTGAGGGCCAGTGCTCAAGGTCACGTAGCTGGTCAGTGGCAGAGCCTCAGCTCGAACCCAGGTTCACCTCTGAAGCCCACTTTTTCTACCACATCACCCTTTTTCCTGATTCTCTGGGGTTTCGCTGGATTCCTTTGCCACACTGAACAATATTCGTCAGGAATATACACCACACACAGTCCCAAGGGGCCACGTAGTTCAGCTAACAGGCCTTTTTTTTTTTGCTGCCCTTTGTTCCCTGAAGCAATTATTTCTTTATTTCATTTAAAGACTCAGCCTCCACAGCTGCTGTGGCCAGCTTAGAGTTGTCTGAAGGTTGAAGACGAGAACCAAAGCCGTGAGCTTACAAGCTATCAAACTTGAAAGATGTATTGAGGTGAAACACCGCTGCAAGAGCCTCCCCACCAAACCTTTTTAAAGTGCTTTTTCTTTCCAAAATGAAAAAGAACCGTTTGTACTACACATGCATAAAATCGTCAGCTCTGGCAGTGTTCAAGACGATATTTTTTGGTAACTCCCCACCCCAACATAACAGACAGTGTCATCTCAAAGCCAAAATAATTGTGTGTGTTGTGCCCTGATATTTAGAAGTCAAAGATCGGTGTATGTGTGTGGGCCGAAACACGTGCCCAGGTTCCTACTCTCTTTCGGAGAAGAGGGCCGGTGCTAACAGTTAAATCACTTTTGTTTTCATACCGAATATTTAAGTTGCAAATTTGAGCCATGTGGGCAGGGGTTTGAAATCAAGACAGCTGAACTGCTGAGGTGCTTTTGGAGTTCAACCATTTGGATCAAACGTAGACTGACTTCATGGGGAAGCATTCAAGTCGAGTTTTTTCATCCCATCTATGATCTTGCCTTGTTTTTTTTTTTTTAAGCCTTACCAAGTCTGCCATTTCCCTCGGCGTTTCCAAAGCGCTGCATATAGTTACTGGCAAGTGTGCGATGCGGTAATATGGGGATTCCAGAAGAAGTTCGTTACAGTTTTTCAGAAGTATCGAGTAAATTAGTCACTTTTGAAGGGAAAATGTGAAGGTATTGTTTGTCTTTAAAGTATTTGTTTTTCTAAGCACAAGTGCCTTAGCAACTGTATGTGAAGACAGGTTTATTTCAGCAGAATTTGTAGTAAACAATGTGTTCATTTATGGCCAGGCGTTGGTACATGTACTAGTTTCATTTGCGATTTTCAGGCATGATATAACCAGCACACAACCATTCCAAAAGACGTTTTGCCTTTTTGTGTTTATTTAACCAAGGTGATCACTGTTTGGGACTACCAGGCTTGGATCAGTAGGCACCCTCAGGCTGCCCCATGCACGAACAGATGGGCATCTTGTTGTCCGTAACGTTCTGGGCTTAGCCCTGGCTTCTGGAGGCCGGCCTTAGAGAAAAGGCCCATCTAGGTCAGACCAGGAAATGCAGTGTTGAAGACACTGAGCAGTCCAGGGCCTCAGGTAGACGGAGATGTCCCAGATGTTTCTCCTTTGTTTTTGTTTTGTTTTGTTTTGTTTTTTTATCACTACTTTGGACCTCTACACTGGTTTCTGCTGATTCTAGTTGTTTTATATCCAACACCTGCAGAATAGAGTTTGGTGGCTCAACACCAAAGACAGTGTTTCTGTCCACCGGATGTTGCCTGCGGTGTGTCTGTTAGAAATACAGATTCCTGAGTCCAAGCCCAGGCTTCCTGAAGCTGATTCCCTGAGCCTTGGGGCCTGGGAATCTGTTTTTCTCCCTAAGCCCTCTCCACAACCTGTGATTCGTGGGCAAATTGTTATTATCCATAGTGTCCAGATTTCCCTGATGATAAGAATCACATGATGTTCTTACTAAAAATACAAATTCCTGGGTCCTCTCCCGGAACCGCTGAATCAGAATCTCCAGGGAGGTGGGGCCTGCGAAGCCCGGAGAATGGAACCTAGCATTCCAGAAAACTTAAGGTCCTGAGGCCAAGGTCCCCGGCTGGAAACCGTCGGAGGAAGTAAAGCAAGCCCCACCCATGACTTTGAAAAACTTTGCATCTGTTAATTAAAACATCAGACTAGGGGAGAGACTGAGAAGGGCCTTGCGTGTTTGGCCCCCAAGAAAGTCATGTCAGAAACTTGTTGAGGTTCATTTTACCCATTTACCTGTGATATTTCTAGGACTTTTGCAGTTTTCTAATTCTGCTCAGTTGAAGTCTCGATATAAAGTGAATCCTTATTATTCTGCTGATTAAAAGATCTAGAGGAAACTTTATTTTTTCCCTGATTATTTCCAAAAGTATGTTTCATTTGCCTTGACTTTTCAAAAACAAGAGTAGCTTTATACGCTTTTAAAGAAAAAAAACTTCTAAACAACTGTCATTGCTCATATCTTCTGAACTTTTCTACTTTATCCGTATGTAAACTGTGAGCTTCTGAGGGCCAGAAAAACATGTATTGTTTATCTGCGTATCTCCAGGGTGCACACCATTGCCTTAAATGAATACTACATGAATTGAGAAGAAAATATTTTATGTTCTCTGTAGGTTTGTTTTGTTTAGCCAAGACAATCAGAGTTTAAACCTAACCTTTTTCGCTTATTTGTTTTGGTGGGCCGTCTTGTAGTTGATTATTGGTTTATTAATTTGAAGATTTCCACAAGGCAAAATGCTGATTTTTTAAAAAAGTAAAACTTAGAGACAAACCACACAATTGTACATACCTGAAAAGAGCTGTCCAGATCCCCTGTATCCTGCTGAGGAAATTTCATTGCATAAATGGGTTACTATTAGTTGATGGAAAAATTAAGTTAACTGGAATCCCCAGTTCACTGACTGTGCCAGTTAACTGAGGTATTAGTGTCCTGTTTAAACTCTCCGAGCTATTAAATTAAACGGTCATGACATGAAACCTCAGAAAAGTCTTATTGTTGTCTAGCAAGATTGTGTACAGGTGTTGCTAGCCCACTTTAGAATAAAAAAGGTTTCAGTATTCTCAAAAATCATTTCCTCTCCTGAGGAAATACACCACAGTAAAACAGCCTTTTCCAGTACTGTAATTGCTGGCTTTCTGCTTCAAAAGAAAATCCTCGGATATGATTCAGGTTACAATTTCCATCAGACTTTTCTGAGTAGACTATAATAATTTTGTGTTTGATTAATAAAATAATTCCAGAAATGAATTTCAGAACTCGAATTTAATCCATAGAGACCGAGGCTGTTGGAAACATGTAGTTATTGGAAAACATTGCTTTTAATTTTGAAAGATGCATACAGTTCAACCTTATTAAATGAAAAGAATGTCGTTCTATCCACTGCAAAAGCTCCACGTTCCAAGTTCTGCTGCTACTTTTCTTGAGTTTAGACTTGAACCACAGTGACATGAAAACAGTGAGAATTCTGTTTCTTTTATTTGTTTGTTTGAGATGGAGTCTCGCTCTGTCACCCAGGCTGGAGTGCAATGGCATGGTCTTGCCTCACTGCAACCTCTGCCTCCCAGGTTCAAGCGATTCTCCTGCCTCAGCCTCCTGAGTAGCTGGGATTTTAGGCACGCACCACCATGCCCGGCTAATTTTTGTATTTTTAGTAGAGATGAGGTTTCACCATGTTGGCCGGGCTGGTCTCGAACTCCTAACCTCGTGTTCTGCCCACCTCAGCCTCCTAAAGTGCTGGGATTACAGGTGCGAGCTGCCGCTCCTTGCCTCAGAATTCTATTTCAAACACAGAAGGCTGAATATTTATAGAAAGGAAAAAACCCTTTAGTTTAAGAAAAGTAATTTCTAATTGTCCACAGCTTTTTGTCAGAGTAAAGATATTATTTCGTCCGGGGTCACTCAACATCTAGAATTGTGAGTGCTCTGTGTTTCCTGTCAAGGATACCTGTCAGGTGTCCTGGGCTCTCTTGTCCCCTAAGGTTCTACAGCAAATATGTCAACTGTCTTGCTTCTTGACTTTCTACCCACCTATTCTGGTGTCTTTAGGTATCTACTTGTTAGAGGATATACATGCGCAGTTCTTCAGTTTTGGTAAAGAAAAAAAGATTCATCTCCATAAAGTGACTGTCTTATTTCAAGTATTCAGATTTGCAAGTTTAGCTCTTGCTTGGATATTTTCTCTCAGAAATTTTCTTTAGGCTGGTTATGCGGCCACCTGGTGAGCAGGAGAATCTCAGTTCTGCCCTTTGTGGCCATATAGTTTGGCCAGAGGAGTGTCTCACAGGGAAGAAGGCTCATTTTCCGTTGGCTGACTTTTTCTTTCCACTGTGATGAATAGCTAAGTCTGAGTTATAAGATGATGCCAGCAGTTTTAAGTGAAGAAAACAGACACCTGGAAACACTAACGTTTCATTCATAAAAAGGGTAGCTTCCAGTTGCATCAATTGCGT
>NW_012101310.1:779898-788961 GCF_000951045.1 Mandrillus leucophaeus | reverse complement strand
CTCCAGCCCTGCTTTTCTTCTGTTTTCTATCTCGATGAGCAAGACCACCAACCACTCCGTTTCTCAAGCTAAATACCCAGGAATCATCCCTGCTGCTGCTCAGCCCCCACATCTCGTCCGATGCCAGTTTTCACCGATTCCACCTCCTGAGGATCCATAGAATCCACACACTGCTTTTCCTTCCCGCAGCCTCACCTTGACCTCAGCCTCTGTCATCTTCTGGATCACTCCTGTCGCTTCCTGCATTGCCTTCCTGTTCCAGTTCTGCCCCCTCTAGTCTATTCTCCACATTGAAATTGGGAGGAGCTTTGGAAAATGCAGATTTGCGTCTGTGAACCCTCCCCCTCCACCATCACTTCTCCCCGCTGAAACCTCTCAGAGCCTCTCTGTTGCCCAGATTCCTTGTGACCACACCTCGGGCCCTGCGCAATCCACTCTCCTCCTTATCTGTGGCCCACACACATAGACACACAACTCTGCATCCAACATCTTTGTAATTGTAACTGAGTTGTGCCTTACTGTGCCTCCACATCAATTTCCTTGGAACAGATTCTGCTTTCTTAACCTGTCTAAGCCTTAGTTTCCTTGTCTGCAGAGTGAGAATAGTCCTAGTTGCCTCACAGTAATTTGGCAGGTTCCTGAAAGGTTCTGTTGCTATTTGAGTTCAATGTTTATATTAACATGGAGAGCTGACAGGCACACAGCTCTGAGTCTTCCCATCCAGAAATATGGTATGGATCTGTGTTTGTTCATATTTTCCTTTATGTTCCTCAGGAAACTTGTGGAATTTCCAAAAAGTCATTCTGTCCATTTTTGTTTATTCCTTTGTTCTCTGTTCATTAGTTTTTTAAAATTTTGTTTCTTTTTTGAGATGGAGTTTCACTCTTACTGCCCCAGCTGGAGTGCAATGGCACGATCTCGGCTCACTGCAACCTCTACCTCCCAGGTTCAAGCGATTCTCCCGCCTTAGCCTCCCAAGTAGCTGAGATTACAGGCGCGCACCACCACGCCCGGCTAATTTTGTAGTTTTAGTAGCGACGGGGTTTTTCCGTGTTGGTCAGGCTGGTCTCGAACTCCTGACTTTAGGTGATCCACCCACCTCGGTCTCCCAAAGAGCTATGATTACAGGTGTGAGCCACTGTGCCTGGCCGTTCGTTAGTCATTAATACATTTTTTTCATTGTATTTTCTTTTTTTCTTTCTTCTTCCTTTTTTTTTTTTAAAGACAGGATCTTACTCACTGTGTCACCTATGTGGAGTGCAGTGGCATGATCTCAGCTCACTGCAGTCTCGACCGGCCAGGCTCGAGCAATTCTCCCACCCCTGCCTCCGCAGTAGCTGGGACGAGAGGCGTGCGCCACCACACCTGGCTAATTTTTGTATTTTTTTGTAGAGATGAGGTTTCTCCGTGTTGCCCAGGCTGGTCTCAAACACCTGGGCTCAAGCGACCCACCACCTGTACCTGCCAAAATGCTGGGATTGCAGACATGAGCCATCACACCCCGTTGTATTTTCTGATTGATTTTAGCTGCCTTATGAGAAAGGAGTTGGAATTTATTGATGTATTTTAAACTCTCCTTTTTACTTTAGTTCAAAAAGGTTTTCTGTGGATTATTTTGGTATTTCCAGGTTAGGTATTTTTTTTTTTTTTTTTTTTTTTTTTTTTTTTTTTTTTGAGACGGAGTCTCGCTCTGTCACCCAGGCTGGAGTGCAGTGGCCAGATCTCGGCTCACTGCAAGCTCCGCCTCCCGGGTTCCCGCCATTCTCCTGCCTCAGCCTCCCGAGTAGCCGGGACTACAGGCGCCCGCCACCTCGCCCGGCTAGTTTTTTGTATTTTTTAGTAGAGACGGGGTTTCACCGTGTTCGCCAGGCTGGTCTCGATCTCCTGACCTCGTGATCCGCCCGTCTCGGCCTCCCAAAGTGCTGGGATTACAGGCTTGAGCCACCGTGCCCGGCCCAGGTTAGGTATTCTTATTATCTGCAAGTAATGATTTTGTCTCCTGCAGTTCTTGAAGAGGAAAACCAAAGAGCAGATGGGGTCAGGCTTGTCACAGTGAAGAAGAGGGTTGTTGTTGGCAGCATGAGGGATACCTGTTGCTACTGGGGACGTTCTGTAGTAGGGAAGACAGTGAGAAGTTCATCATTGTCTAGTCTAGAGCTGGGCACCTGGCTGTGAAAGCAGAGAAGTTGGTTTGGAAGCTGTGTTATTGGCTTCTTAGGTCTTTTTCTACTTCCGTACAACCTTAACTTTATTGTTATGACTATATGTTCGAGTTAGTCAACTCTGACGATAGAGTTAGTCAAAGCTGGGTTCATATCCCAGGCCCAACACTGAAAAGCTCTGAAACCTTAGGAAAATTACTTACTGCTTCTGAGCGTCAGGTTCATTAATAATAATAATAATAATGGTCAGGCGCAGTGGCTCACACCTGTAATCCCAACACTTTGGGAGGCTGAGGTGGGTGGATCACCTGAGGTCAGGAGTTCGAGACCAGCCTGGCCAACATGGTGAAACCCTGTCTCTACTAAAAATACAAAATTAGCCAGGCGTGGTGGCGGGTACCTGTAATCTCAGCTACTTGGGAGGCTGAGACAGGAAAATTGCTTGAACCCAGGAGGCAGAGGTTGCAGTGAGCTGAGATCGCGCCATTGAACTCCAGCCTGGGCAACAACAGTGAAACCCCGTCTCAAAAAAAAAAAACCCACACACACACAATAATGACAATGATAGTAACACCAGTTTACAGTGTGATGTGGGGATTAGAGAGGGGATCTGGAAGATCAAGAGCACAGTGCTTGATGTGCAGCAGACCCTCCGTAAATGCTCGCTGTAGTCACACTGCTGCTGTCCTCATCAGATAGTGACAGAGCCAGAGCCCTCCCTTCCAGTGCCCCTTTAGCAGCTCTGGGCCCTCGTCACAGAAGCCCCCACACTCACGCTGCCTCCTGCACCCACCCTGCCCGATCTCCCTCCCGCACCCACCCTGCCCCATCTCTCTCCCGCACCCACCCTGCCCCATCTCCCTCCCGCACCCACCCTGCCCCATCTCCCTCCCGCACCCACCCTGCCCCATCTCCCTCCCGCACCCACCCTGCCCCATCTCCCTCCCCTGCTCTCCGCCTCCCCGTAATCTTTCCTCTCTCTGCTCTTCTTTGGGCTCTCAACCTGTCACCATCACTGCCACCGCCCAAGATCTCTCTTCTGAGCTCCATTATACTGCATATCTGAGAACTTTTTGATATGTCAGCTTAAATCCCTCTGCAGCATATCCAGAACGCCCCCTACCCCTAGTTTTCGGTCTCAATAAATAGCACGCCATTGACCCAGTTATTCAAGGTAGAAGTTTTGTTTCCTCCTCTCCTCTCACCATAGCCACCCTTGCTTTTATCCAAAAGGAAGCCGTGTTTCTATTCTAAACTATGTTTCTATTTTTTTTTTTTTCTGAGATGGAATTTCACTCTTGTTGCCCAGGCTGAAGTGAAATCGTGTGATCTTGGCTCACTACAACCTCTGCCTCCCAGGTTCAAGCAATTCTCCTGTCTCAGCCTCCCGAGTAGCTGGGATTAACAGGCATGCACCACCATGCCCAGCTAATTTTGTATTTTTAGTGGAGATGGGGTTTTCTCTATGTTGGTCAGGCTGGTTTCAAACTCCCGACCACCTGCCTCGGCCTCCCAAAGTGCTGGGATTACAGGCGTGAGCCACTGCACCCGGCCCTAAAGTATGTTTCAGTCCCTCTATCTCCGCTGCCACCACCCCATTTCATGTCACCCTCTTACCCGAATGCTGGGATGGTTCTCTCAAAGAGGTCTTGTTGGCTTTACTTGTACCTGGACACCATACCCTCCGGTCCAGTCTCCACACAGTGACATAAATGACTGTCTAACCTAAAGGAGATACTGCCACTCCCTGCTTAAACCCTTCACTGGCTTCCTTTGGACTTAGGATAAAGTCCAGCTCCTTACCATGGCTTCCAGGGCCCTGCAGGACTTAGCCCTGACACTCTCACCAAAGTTGTCTTGATTTCTCTCCTTACCGGCCAGTTCTAGCCACAGTGGGTTTCTTTCCATTCCATGAATCCTTAGCTGCTCTGTGCCTACCACTCTGCCTGGCTCTGGCTGGCATGGTCTTCACCCAGCTTTATTTACTTTTAGATCTTTTTTTTTTTTTTTTTTTGAGACGGAGTCTCGCTCTGTCGCCCAGACTGGAGTGCAGCGCCCAGATCTCAGCTCACTGCAAGCTCCGCCTCCCGGGTTTACACTCTTCTCCTGCCTCAGCCTCCCGAGTAGCTGGGACTACAGGCGTCTGCCACCTCGCCCGGCTAGTTTTTTTTTTTTGTATTTTTTAGTAGAGAAGGGGTTTCACTGTGTTAGCCAGGATGGTCTCGATCTCCTGACCTCGTGATCCGCCCGTCTCGGCCTCCCAAAGTGCTGGGATTACAGGCTTGAGCCACTGCACCCGGCCTTACTTTTAGATCTTAACAGATCACCTCATCAGAAGGCCATATCTGACCACCTCTTATCATAACATCTTGTTTGTTTCCTTCTTAATGCTTCTCTATGATTTATAATCATTTTACTGTGTGGTTGTTTGAATGTCTGACTCCCCCATTAGCCTGTCAGTTCCTCAGGGACAGGTATCATGTCCATCTTGACCCTTGTTGTATTCCCAGAAGCTAACATGGTGCCTGGTACAGGGTTGGGTAGAAGCAAACGGAGGCTGACTGGCTTCTGTGTATTCAGCATAGATGCCTTCATGAGCCATCGAGAGCCTGCCCTCACTCATTAAGACCCTGCCCTCACTCATTGAGACCCTGCCCTCGCTAACCCTCACCCACTGTCATTTCCAGCTATCCCTTTTCTTATACCTCCACCCACACCCTGTGTTCCAGAGGACTTCAGGTCTTCTCATATGAGAAATAGCGGTAGGGACATTCTCCAGCGTGACAAGGAAGTTAACCAGAAAATAGTGTATTCCTTACTCATTTTTAAGTCATGAAGATGTTCATCCCCGTTAAACCTACTGACACTGTAGACTCTAGATTTGAAATAGCTGTGGATGTTAAAAGGTGATTCTGGCTAGGCACAGTGGTACGCACCTATAGTCCCAGCTACTAGGAAGGCTGAGGCAGGAGGATCGTTTGAGCGTAAGAGGTCAAGGTTGTAGGGTGTTATGATCACACTTGTGAATAGCCACTGCACCGCAGCCTGGGCAACATAGCAAGATCCTGTCTCTTTAAAAAAAGAAAAAGTGGCCGGGCGCAGTGGCTCACACCTGTAATCCCAGCACTTTGAGAGGCCAAGGTGGGCAGATCACGAGGTCAGGAGTTTGAGACCAGCCTGCCCAACATAGTGAAACCCCATCTCTACTAAAAGTACAAAAAAATTAGCGGGGAGTGGTGACGGGCACCTGTAGTCCCAGCTACTCAGGAGGCTGAGGCAGGAGAATGGCTTCAACCTGGGAGGTAGAGATTGCAGTGAGGTGAGATCGCGCCAGTGCACTCCAGCCTGGGTGACACAGCGAGACTCTATCTCAAAAAAAAAAAAGAAAGAAAGAAAGAAAAGCTAACTAAAAATAATTTTGTTGATATCTTAGATATCTCAATAGTGGCCTAAAAGTTCTAATTTCGAAAGTGATGGAGACCCTTTCAGTCATCTTGCTGATAACCCAAAATTTAACAATTAGGAATGTATTCCTCCCAGCACTTTGGGAGGCCGAGACAGGTGGATCACAAGGTCAGGAGATCGAGACCATCCTGGCTAACCCGGTGAAACCCTGTCTCTACTAAAGAATACAAAAAACTAGCCTGGCGAGGTGGTGGGCGCCTGTAGTCCCAGCTACTCGGGAGGCTGAGGCAGGAGAATGGCGTGAACCCGGGAGGCGGAGCTTGCAGTGAGCTGAGATCCGGCCACTGCACCCCAGCCTGGGAGACAGAGCGAGACTCCATCTCAAAAAAAAAAAAAAAAAAAAAAAGAAATGTATTCCTTTAGTCAAAATCTGTCCCTCGTTTAAAGCACATACATCGTTAGCATAGGATATATATTAATTAAACTTCTATTCTTTGGGACATCTTTTGGTTGGGGAAAAAATGAAACAGAATTACTCACATTTCCACAAAAAAAGGTGGAGTTACTCTAAAGAAACGTTCCCTTTGTTAGAAACCACGGCAGACTTGGTACCAGCTTCAGAGAAAATAATCCATGTCCAGCTCAGTCGCATGTAGTGGACCAAAATCACTCAGGGACTGCTGGCCAACCTGTGGATCGGCTGAACTTGCCCTGCATGCCCGGGGCCCTGTGGCTTGATGGATAGGATCATGGGGTAGATAGAAACCATAACCGCCTTGACTCACACCTCAGCTAGAGCTCTGATCTAGAAAGACGCCATTTGAAAGGGCTGTAGGCACACCATGAAGCATGACTGGCGAAGCCTTAATAATAACAAAAGTGAGTGTTTATTGAGCATTTACTATGTCACTGACATTATTGCAGCACATTATATATACTACTTTATACTATTCCCATCTTGGTTTTTGTTTTTTTTTTTTTTTTTGAGATGGAGTCTCACTTTGTCACCCCGGCTGCAGTGTGGTGGCACAATCTCGGCTCGCCTTCTCCGCCTCCTGGGTTCAAGCAGTTCTCCTGCCTCAGCCTCCCAAATAGCTGGGATTACAGGCGTGCACCACCACACCCGGCTAATTTTTGTATTTTTAGTAGAGACAGGGTTTCTCCATGTTGGTCAGGCTAATCTCGAACTCTTGACCTCGTGATCTGCCTGCCTCAGCCTCTCAAAGTGCTGGGATCACAGGCGTGAGCCACCCCACCCGGCCTGTTATCCCCATCTTATAGGTGAGGTCCAGACGGGTTAAACGGCTGGCTCATGATCACACAGATGGGAAGTGGAGTAGCCAGACAGTCCGCTCTCCAGCAGACTTACACCTCTAAGCAAAGAGAAGTTGCCAGGGTATGTAAATAGGTAAGGGTGGGAACAGTGGAACTCTATTGACGAGGGAGAAGGCACTAAAGGAAAGACAGAGAATAGCAATGTCTCCCTGCGTCAGTGAAGCCAGCCCTTCACTTAGAGGTGATGGGGGGAAAATAGGAAGGCAGAAGAGCTCCACCTAGGAGGTAATAGACAAAGGAAAGAAGTTCTCATGGACGCTTGGAGTGAAAGTGGAAATATACCAAGGAAGGGACCCCAGAGGTCCTGGTGAACCACTCAGCCCTGGTAGGCTGGAGCGCAAGAGGATGGTTGAGTCATCATAAGTGAAAGAAGTGGAAGTTATAAAGAGACCCTTGACTTGAACAGCCAAGTAATGATGATTTTGTTGGTTTCTGTGACTTAGGGACATTATAAAGAAATTGTTGGGCCAGGCGCGGTGACTCATGCTTGTAGTCCCTGCACTTTGGGAGGCCGAGGCGGGCACATTACTTGAGGTCAGGAGTCCAGGACCAGCTTGGCCAACATGGTGAAACACCATCTCTACTAAAAATACAAAAATTAGCCAGGCATGGTGGTGCGCACCTGTAGTCCCGGCTACTTGGGAGGCTGAAGCAAGAGAATCGCTTGAACCTGGGAGGCAGAGCTTACAGTGAGCCGAGATCGTGCCACTGCACTCCAGCCTGGTGACAGAGCGAGACTCCGTCTCAAAAAAAAAAAAAGAAGAAGAAATTGTTGTATTCTTGAAGACTTTGTTTAAACAAATGTCTATATCACTCGTGCATTTGAGTTTTTTAGGACTTTTCTTTTTACTGGAGAAAGTTATGAACAAAGCCAAGGTGATCAAATCCCTTCCAGAACAGTGGTTGAGATCTGACCTCCACCCAAGCCAGCAAGCAGGTAACAGATCTGGGCAGGAAGGCCTTATCTGTACCTTAAGAAGACCAAGTGAGGTTAACATGCAGAGGAGGGATGGCAAAACCAGAGTAGGTGGCACATTTGACACTTTTCATAAGAAAATGACTTTCTTGTCTGACTTTTTGGTAGAAAATTCTCATGAGTAAGTACCGGTTATGGTCATTTCCCCAGAGCTAACATGAGACTGTAATGATTAAAATATGAATTGTGATTCAGTTACTCTAATCTTATATTCAGTACCATTCAATGAGACTGGAAAAGAAGCACCCCTTTATATCCAGGAAACTGTCAGAAAGGACCACTGAGAGCAGACTGCAGAGCGTGTTAGACTAGACAGCAACAGAGCCACTGCATTGAGGCCTGCCACGTAAACACGCCCACTCCCAAACAGCTTGGATTTCCAATGTGAGATGGGAATGGGTGGGAAATCGCCAAGGCAGAAAGGCCTCAAGCCAATTCTGCAATTAGCCAATAGCCCGTACTGGCCTCCACGTTCATTTAGATAAATTTTGAAATCATCAGCAAACTGTGGAGCCAGATTCTTTCTTTGCGAGGAGAAAGTCAGACGGTGTAAACCTGCATAGCGCCATGAGGTAAGCATGTGGAGCAAGCTCTGCTTCCCACCCCCTGCAAGGACACCCCTGACTGTGTGTGGCCTGGCGTGGTCCTCGCTGGCAGTGGGGAGAGGGGTCCCTGCTGGGGCTGGCGACTGGATCCAGGACCTAGCAGCCCTACCTCGAGGCCCTGCTTCCAGGCTCACCTCCATCTTAGTGAAACCTGCAGAGGGGATGTTAATTAGCGAAGACTGGCGCTCAGGGAGTTGGGGGAGCTCTTAGCCCTCTCCCTTCCAAGAAAGATGACCTTTTGGACCCAAAAAGGGGAATTGGGCTCCAGTCGCTCTCATTCGAGGCAGTCGGAGTGCTTCCCACGTATCTCATTTATCCTCATGACACCCCAGAGAGGTAAGTTTGTTTGAGATTTATACAAAGTTATGATTATGCCTATAGATTCCAGTTCCTGCCTCTATGTCATTCTAAACCTCTAAGTCTCATCCCCATCTCACTTTTCCTAACATAACTAAACCCTTCGGGGAATGAAACGTCTCAGGCTTTCGCCTCGCCAAAGGGCGGTTTTCCCCCCTTCCTTCTTTGTTGTTGTTAAGTTTGATTTATTGCTTCGCATTCTAGCCAGGCTCGATGGATGTTC
>NW_012101310.1:768784-777418 GCF_000951045.1 Mandrillus leucophaeus | reverse complement strand
AAGAAATTGTTGTATTCTTGAAGACTTTGTTTAAACAAATGTCTATATCACTCGTGCATTTGAGTTTTTTAGGACTTTTCTTTTTACTGGAGAAAGTTATGAACAAAGCCAAGGTGATCAAATCCCTTCCAGAACAGTGGTTGAGATCTGACCTCCACCCAAGCCAGCAAGCAGGTAACAGATCTGGGCAGGAAGGCCTTATCTGTACCTTAAGAAGACCAAGTGAGGTTAACATGCAGAGGAGGGATGGCAAAACCAGAGTAGGTGGCACATTTGACACTTTTCATAAGAAAATGACTTTCTTGTCTGACTTTTTGGTAGAAAATTCTCATGAGTAAGTACCGGTTATGGTCATTTCCCCAGAGCTAACATGAGACTGTAATGATTAAAATATGAATTGTGATTCAGTTACTCTAATCTTATATTCAGTACCATTCAATGAGACTGGAAAAGAAGCACCCCTTTATATCCAGGAAACTGTCAGAAAGGACCACTGAGAGCAGACTGCAGAGCGTGTTAGACTAGACAGCAACAGAGCCACTGCATTGAGGCCTGCCACGTAAACACGCCCACTCCCAAACAGCTTGGATTTCCAATGTGAGATGGGAATGGGTGGGAAATCGCCAAGGCAGAAAGGCCTCAAGCCAATTCTGCAATTAGCCAATAGCCCGTACTGGCCTCCACGTTCATTTAGATAAATTTTGAAATCATCAGCAAACTGTGGAGCCAGATTCTTTCTTTGCGAGGAGAAAGTCAGACGGTGTAAACCTGCATAGCGCCATGAGGTAAGCATGTGGAGCAAGCTCTGCTTCCCACCCCCTGCAAGGACACCCCTGACTGTGTGTGGCCTGGCGTGGTCCTCGCTGGCAGTGGGGAGAGGGGTCCCTGCTGGGGCTGGCGACTGGATCCAGGACCTAGCAGCCCTACCTCGAGGCCCTGCTTCCAGGCTCACCTCCATCTTAGTGAAACCTGCAGAGGGGATGTTAATTAGCGAAGACTGGCGCTCAGGGAGTTGGGGGAGCTCTTAGCCCTCTCCCTTCCAAGAAAGATGACCTTTTGGACCCAAAAAGGGGAATTGGGCTCCAGTCGCTCTCATTCGAGGCAGTCGGAGTGCTTCCCACGTATCTCATTTATCCTCATGACACCCCAGAGAGGTAAGTTTGTTTGAGATTTATACAAAGTTATGATTATGCCTATAGATTCCAGTTCCTGCCTCTATGTCATTCTAAACCTCTAAGTCTCATCCCCATCTCACTTTTCCTAACATAACTAAACCCTTCGGGGAATGAAACGTCTCAGGCTTTCGCCTCGCCAAAGGGCGGTTTTCCCCCCTTCCTTCTTTGTTGTTGTTAAGTTTGATTTATTGCTTCGCATTCTAGCCAGGCTCGATGGATGTTCGGAATATTATAAATAATGTGGATTGAAAAGATGGTGCTGAAACGTTTATTGCATTCTTAGAAAGAGAACAAGGAATGGTGCGGAGAGTGTGGCAGTGGGGAAGGAGGGGAGTGAGGAAGGTGGGAAGGGGAATCCTGCTCCTAGGATAGTTTAGTGTGTCAATAAAAGACAGTGCTCAGAAGGGAAAGAACTTATATTGCAATCATGCTATCAAGAATGCACAAGTGTTCCAGCGGGCGTAAAGAATATACTTCAAGAATGTAAGGACCATAAGGAACTAATCATTAGACTATTCTCTGTCTCATTTCCTCACCCACGGTGCTCAAAGAAGGCCAGCAATAGAGAGGCTGTCTGTGCTTTAAAACTAGCTCGCCAGCACGCTAGCTTCGGGGTACCCTCTGGGAGGGCAGACAGCTGTGGCTAGCTGTGTGTGAGTGACAAGGCATCTCCTTGCGACTTATTTTGCACCTTACAATCTGGAATCTTTGTTCTTCAGGTGCTCTAGAAATATAAATGTTATCCAAGGTTGGGATCCCTGATGCGGGGAAATCCACACTGGCTCGCGGGCATCCAGAGATCCCATTTCAAGCTGAAATCCTACCAGCTACTTCCTGCCGGGTAGTTCTCTGGTCCTTGTTCCTTCTCAGGGCCTTTCCTCGGGCTTCTGTGAGGAAGAAGGCAGCGTCCTTAGCGGCCAAGGCCATCTGTGTCAGCCTGATGCGACATAGAAAAGCCCGGCAATCTGGCAGAGATCATTCTTTGAATCCCTCTCTATTCTAAGCAAGAGCGGTCATTTGGCCACCCCAGCTGCTGCTGTTGGTCCCACACACCCCCTCAGAACAGAACTATCTTTGTCAAGAGGAAATGAGGCTGAGGGATATTGGCGTGGGGGTGGATTAGGACAGCAAGAGAGCTTTGTGTCAAACACATCCCAGGCTGCTCCCCTTCTCAGGGTGCGTCACCAGCGGGGACAGTCGCTGGGTACCTGCTTTGCCCCCAGGACAGCGACTTTCCCACCAGCTAGGGAGCCCTGGCCCATTATGCATATTTATAGTAGCCAGAGAAAGCCACAGCTGCTTCCATCATGGTAATAGGTGATATTTTACTGTATGGTGTGAAGAATTGCTTCAGCACCAGAGGAGTCACATGGAGGGCTTGTTAAAACAGGTTTCTGGGTAGGATCCTTGAAGTTGAATGTCTTTCTTTTCTTTTTTTCTTTTTTTTTTTTTTTTTTTTTTTTGAGACAGAGTCTTGCTCTGTAGCCAGGCTGGAATGCAGTGGCACGATCTCGACTCACTGCAACCTCTGCTTCCTGGGTTCAAGTGATTCTCCTGCCTCAGCCTCCCGAGTAGCTGGGACTACAAGTGTGTGCCACCACACCCAGCTAATTTTTGTATTTTTAGTAGATTCAAGGTTTCACCGTGTTGGCCAGGATGGTCTCGATCTCTTGACTTCGTGATCCACCCTCCTCGACCTCCCAAAGTGCTAGGATTACAGGCATGAGCCACTGCACCCGGCCACATTTCTTTCTTTTTTGAGTCAGGGTCTCAGTCTGTCACCCAGGCTGGAGTGCAGGTGTGCCTCTCGGCTCACTGCAACCTCCGCTTCCCGGGTTCAAGCGATTCTCATCCTTCAGCCTCCCGAGTAATTGGGATTACAGGCACACACCATCATGCCCAGCTAATTTTTGTATTTTCAGTAGAGATGAAGTTTCACCATGTTGGCCAGGCTGGTCTCAAACTCATGACCTCAAGTTATCTGCCTGCCTCGGCCTCCCAAAGTTTTGGGATTACAGGCATGAGCCACCGTGCCCAGCCTGAAGTTGTATTTTTAACAAGCTCTTTGGTGATCTGTGCTCCCGGTCCCAGCTCACACTGTGAGTTGCCATGCTGTAAACATAAACCTTTCTGTCATTAGGTGATTTTTGGTAACTTTTTGAGAATGTCTCCCAGTAGAGAGTGATAAAAAGGTACAAGGAATGAATGAAACGTGAACTGAGGCGGTTTGATTCAATACAAAATGGGCCCAGTTGGTTGAAATTCTGAGTCTGCATCACCTCTGATAGGAACCCATGAGCATCTGGTAAAATCCCAACATTTCACTCCAATGCAACTCTGTTCATTTAATTGCAAAGTAAGTACAGAACATATTCTCCTAGAATTTTAAATTCAGATCACTAATGGAGAATGTATTGATTTTGAATTTAGCAATACCAACCGTACTTACTTTACTTGAACCCTTTATAGTTCTTTAAAACCACTACTCCTTGATTACCTATTCTATTGATAGTTTATATGCTTTCATTCGTTCATTTCTTCAATCATTCATTCATTTCTTTAACACATATTTCCTGAGCACTTAACTACGTGCCAAGTACTGTTCTAGCTGCTGGAATGTTCCCACGTTAACTACCATCAAGTAAGAAAGTCCTTTGAAATTCCTACTGCTGACTACTCATATTCCAGGTATTATAGTATTTGAGTCTAAGCTATGAGCTGCTATCCAATCAACAAAAACATAAATATATGTTGCATATGTATTATGTGACCTCTGTGCTAGGCACGAGAGGAGACACAGACATTGGAAACACATGGCCTGTTATTTAACCCCAAAGAATTTATGGGCCATCAGGGAAGGTAAATCATGAATCCAATTAATTGTTAGTTTAACCAAATAGCATGTTAATTTCTGTACTGCGTGTGTTTAGTATACAGAAGCAGCATAGAAAAGCAGTCCTAGGATTGCCCTGGGCATGGGGGAAGAGGTGTCCCTGAGGGAGGGGTGTTTTCAAGCTGAGGCCTAAAGCCAGTGCCGGTGTGCTGGGTGCGGAGAAGCTGGCAGAGGGCCCCAAAGCAGTGTGAACGATCCCTGCCAAGGCACAGAGGTGTGAGAGAGTGTGGCATGCTCGGAGAGGGAGGCCAAGGCGGGGAAACTGGATCGTTTCGTTAGGAATGTGTCGTAATTCAACTTTTTAATGTTGCTTTGAAATGACTTCTGAAATCTCTGACAGACCATGTTTAATATAAGCCAGCCAATATTGCAAAGCCAAATCTGACCTTTTGGGTTGCCTATCCTACTTTTTTCCAGAAGAGTGGATAAGCAGAAGGTGATGACATCATTTTAATATTATCCTCAAACACCTTTTATTATTTGCACTAGCAGCAGACATTGGAAGGGCAGATATTTTGTGTTCTTTGCATGGCATGTGATACACACGTCCCTGGTATGAGCTCGAATATGCTAATATGTAACCTCTGACACTCAGCTGTGGCCATCAATCTGCCTGTTTCCAGGATGGTGTCTTGAGAGTCTGTTTAAACCCTTACTCTGGAGCATCTTATGGGAAAGGAAGAGGAGAAGGATGTGTAACCCAATTGCCTTATCCTCAGAAGCGACGCTCCAGATGCAGTCATTTCCCAGTCTTTCCGCTCTGCCACAGTGACTCCTTGAACCTCAAATACTTCTACGGATCCTTCTTGCTGATAGAATCCATGCACAACAGCTTTTACACCAACCGCGTTCTAGAATTGATGGCTTGGGATCTTGTCTACTTGTT
Source organism: Mandrillus leucophaeus (assembly GCF_000951045.1). NCBI lineage: Eukaryota > Metazoa > Chordata > Mammalia > Primates > Cercopithecidae > Mandrillus > Mandrillus leucophaeus. Next base: position 772,464 of record NW_012101310.1, on the reverse strand, counting down.
TTCAGTAGGCTCGGTGGCACTGTTGAATCTACCCACATCGCCTGCAGGTCTGCGTCTCAGAGCTGAGTAGGGGTTGGAGGGCACCATTCTGGCTCTGACTTTTCACTTAGGAACGCCAGCTGTTTGCTGCCACACTAACAGCCAACTATTTGCTGCCACACTGACAGCCAACTCCAAAATGGCAGCCTCCCTATATGAAGGACCAGTTTTAGGGATCCTCAGATAATCTGCTGTTCACAGGAGGATATAGAGTGGCGAATTGTTTGAGGATAGTACTGAACGGGGGGACATCACTGCGGCCTCATCCCCCAAGATGATGGACAGGCTCTTGTAGTGTGGCGTGTGAATACGCCTGTTTTCCTACTATATGCTCGAGGTCAGGGCTCTGCAGCCTGACCGCCCCTGTTGCTCTTGTGTATTTCCTAGATCAAACTGTAAGTCCCGATGCCACTTTTGGTAAAAGGCCCCTTTTCCACGATCTGGTGTAGAGCAAGTTTGAAGTCTGTTTTTTGTTTTTTGTTTGTTTGTTTGTTTTTTGTTTTTGTTGTTGTTGTTCTTACTCCACCAATCTTCGTGGTGTCCACGGGGCTCACAACTCTGAGGCTCTCGTGCTGCTCCTAGTGAAAAGTTAGCAGTTGACCAGTGTGCCGGGTCGGTTGCGCCCTAGTTCTGCCATTAAGCAACTCACTGCAGCAATATCCTTAAGTTAGGGTTCCAAGGCCTAGAGAGGAGAGGACATGGGAGGGTCTGGGTAGAAGATGCATATTCCTGTCTGTGAGAACAAATCTGAATGGCCTTTTATTGAAATCCTCTTAATTTAAGCTTATTTTTTTCTTTATAGGCGGAGTTTTGCTCTTGTTCCCCAGGCTGGAGTGCAATGGCGAGATAGCTCAGCTCACTGCAACCTCCGCCTCCCGGGTTCAAGTGATTCTCCTGCCTCGGCCTCCCGAGCAGCTGAGATTACAGGCGCCCGCCGCCACACCCAGCTAATTCTTTTGTATTTTTAGTAGAGATGGGATTTCACCATGTTGACCAGGCTGGTCTCGAACTCCTGACCTCAGATGATCCACCTGCCTCTGGCTCCCAAAGTGCTGGGGTTACAGGCGTGAGCCACGGCGCCCGGTGAATGTAAGCATTTTTATACATATAGGTATACAGGCTGTTGGAGAATTTTGTGAGTGCATAAATCTCGAAGTCTGTTTTCATGATAGAGTCTGTAGAGTGAGGTAGAGGAGGTTTTCAAGAAGAGCCTGGCAGCCGTGTTTGGTTGCACTGAGAGTCGTCACGCCCGACGGCGGGAGGCTGCTGCGTTCAGCTCAGAGGTCCCGCTGGTACTGTGGTGTCACACAACAAGGGGGATGTGGGCGGCATTGAGCACTGAAGGCCATCACACACGGGTAAGGGTCATAGCACCTTCTATCCAAAGATTGGAGGTCGGGAATGCCACGCTGGTAGCAAGAACAGTTTCCAGCAGGCGAGACTAGCAGCTAATCTCAGTTAAGAAGATACCATGAGCCGGGTAGTACGCTCAGCACTCAGCATTTTATCTCTTTTTGTCTCCGTGATGGCTGTGAAAGCGGAGGGTTATGATTCTCCCGCTTTTCAGCATAGAGGACTGGGTCCCTTACTGAAATGACAGCGCCGTGGTCTGAACACGTGCAGTCTGCCCCCGCAGCCCATGGTGTTTCAGCTCTTACACCATACAGCTTCCGAAGACGGAAACCCTGTACTCACACACGCGTTCACCCTTTCACGCTCTCTGTCATTTTGCCGCATACGTGGGAAGTGACACACAGTGTTGGAAGCCAGTGGGCCAGGGAGCTTCAGACTGTGGAATGTTGACCACTTGAAAGTAGAGATGACCTTTTGAACACAGGAGAGCCCATTTTTTCTGCCTCGACAAAGGGGACAGGCTTCAGAGGCACACTGAATAACTATGACAGATGTTGTGGTTACTTGGGAAAAGACTCGGCTGAAAGCGGAAGGCCCACGTCTGGCCGCTCTCTCGTCAGCCCCTTATTTTTCTTTTCTCCCACGGCCCTTAAACAGTCATCTTTCTTCTGCCCTCGCCACCGTGGCCGTTGGTTATATATAGTTCACGTCACCTTGGAGGCCAAAGGAATGTGGAGATGAGTTGGGGGCCGAAGTAGCCTCCAGGATGACAGTGGCTCTCCACCCAGAGCACCAGAAGTGGCACTAGTGATCCCACCTTACTGGAAATGCATTTACCCGAATTCTTACACACTCTTGGTGACATCGCGTGTCTACTATTTCATCCTACTTCCACCACCATGACCTGGCTTCCTCTCGATTTCAGCCACCAGCTGGTGGCCAGCACTTTGCAGCTCTCAGCCAGCACGGCACTGAAGTGAAACGGCCACTAATACAGGCAAGCGTCATCAGTTTCAGAAGCACACTTCTCATCTGGGCGTAGAACAGTCCAGAAGGGCCATCTGAGGAAGAGCTGCTGTCCAGGAGGTGGCTCACTGCTTCTCACTTCAGAAAGGACCCCATGTCCTCACAGACCAAGCAGGCTCCAGTTCGCTGGCTGGGGTACCCCTGTTCTGGAAAGTGCTGGCACCCACTGCCAACTTCTTCCTGTCCAACTCTCCTTTTTCTCCACTCCATAATAACACCCCTCTCTGTTTCCAGTTGTCATTACATCACCCTTCATTCCAACCAACTTTCATAATGTGTTATTTCTAAGCCTACATCTTATTAACGTTTAAGGATGGCAGTTTCCTGATGGCGTGTAGGAAGGCACCCTAGTCTTACCCGCAGTGTTTCCAAATCCCACTCTAGGGTGTCTGGTTTCTGTACCGTATCAGGAACTCCCTCCCCGGTACCCCCAGGACTCAAGGGAAAGGGGGTGTGTGACTTTCAGCCACTCCGTGTGATGCGCAATAGGGCAAGAGGAGCTGGATTTTCTTTCTAGCACTTACCACCTTCTAGTCCACTACGTTGGTTACTGATTGGGGTTTTTGTCTGTCTTCACACACTGAAGCCCCCCTCCAACGCCCCCAACAAACACACACTAGGATGTCAATTCGGTGAGGCCAGAGCTTCTTGTCTGGTTCATTGTTGTAGCCCCAGTGCCTAGAACAGTGCCTGGTAGGTGCTTCAGCAACATGTGTTCGATCAAAAGCCACAAGGGACACAGAGGACACCAGTGTTATTTCTGTTTCCCAACCGCACCAGGAGTGAGGGCCTTCTGTTTCATTTGTTGAAGAAACGTGTATGGAGCTGGTCAGTGTGTAATGTGTATATAATGTATACAACGTGGATAGCAAGTGCCTAGCGCCAGTCATGGTGCCGGGCATGGCTCTTGTTAGAAGCACTGTGGTGGCAGGGGCAACGTGCATTTGCCCGGGACCTGCCTGAGCCAGGCCCCCAGTTGGCCTGTACACAGTGTGCCCAGGGAAGGAGGGATCCCCAGTGGGAAGGCTCTAAGCGACTAGCATGTTCCATCCAGAGTGCTCTTGTTAGCTTCGTTTCAAGAGGGTGAGCTCTCCTGCCCCCATCTGGGCCCCAGATACCTCTTGCCCTAGAACTGGAGCTCATCTCATATTGACTTTAACTCTTTACGACATCTATAGTATGAATCAAAGATTGCTTATAAAATAATAGGATATGTGACCCTGAAAGAGAAGAGTCTGGAATTTGGGAAGGTGGCAGCTTTT
>NW_012101310.1:757354-768734 GCF_000951045.1 Mandrillus leucophaeus | reverse complement strand
AGCAACATGTGTTCGATCAAAAGCCACAAGGGACACAGAGGACACCAGTGTTATTTCTGTTTCCCAACCGCACCAGGAGTGAGGGCCTTCTGTTTCATTTGTTGAAGAAACGTGTATGGAGCTGGTCAGTGTGTAATGTGTATATAATGTATACAACGTGGATAGCAAGTGCCTAGCGCCAGTCATGGTGCCGGGCATGGCTCTTGTTAGAAGCACTGTGGTGGCAGGGGCAACATGCATTTGCCCGGGACCTGCCTGAGCCAGGCCCCCAGTTGGCCTGTACACAGTGTGCCCAGGGAAGGAGGGATCCCCAGTGGGAAGGCTCTAAGCGACTAGCATGTTCCATCCAGAGTGCTCTTGTTAGCTTCGTTTCAAGAGGGTGAGCTCTCCTGCCCCCATCTGGGCCCCAGATACCTCTTGCCCTAGAACTGGAGCTCATCTCATACTGACTTTAACTCTTTACGACATCTATAGTATGAATCAAAGATTGCTTATAAAATAATAGGATATGTGACCCTGAAAGAGAAGAGTCTGGAATTTGGGAAGGTGGCAGCTTTTTTTTTTTTTTTCTTTTCAGACAGGCTCTTGTTCTCTTACCCAGGCTGGAGTGCACTGGCACAGTCGTGGCTCACTGTAGCCTCCACCTTCTGAGCTCAAGTGATCCTCCCACCTCAGCCTCCTGAGTACCTGGGACCGCAGGTGTGTGCCACCACACCTAGCTAATTTTATTCTTATTTTTTGGTAGAGACGAGGTCTCCCTATGGAGCCCAGGCTGGTCTCAAACTCCTGGGCCCAGGCGATCCTCCTGCCTCAGCCTCCCAAAGTGCTGGGATTACAGGCGTCAGTCACTGCGCCCGGCCTTTCTTTTCTCATCTTCTTTATTTTCCAAAGTTACTATGATATAAGCATATTGTTTTAAATGCTTTTTCTACTTTAAAATTTAAAACCATGTGAAGCATTACTAGTTCACTAAAGATGCCCAGAAAAAGATTTGCCTTCTTGTTCTTATATTACTGCTGAGAACTGTTGTTTGCAATTTGGCAGAACTTCCCCATTCTGGTTATCTATTGCTGTGTGTAAAAAATCAGGCTGGGTGCAGTGGCTCATGCTTGTAATCACAGCACTTTGGGAGGTCGAGGAGGGAGGGCTGCTTGAGCCCAGGAGTTTGAGACCAGCCCTGGGAACACAGGGAGACTCCATCTCTACACAAAATCTAAAAATTAGCCAAGTATGGTGGCATGCACGTGTGGTCCCAGCTTCTCAGGAGGCTGAGGTGGGAGGATCACTTGAGCTCAGAAGGTGGAGGCTACAGTGAGCCGTGACGATGCCACTGCACTCCAGTCTGGGCGACGGAGTAAGACCCTGTCTCAAAAAAGGTAAAAGTTCACCCCAAAATTTGGCAATGCAAAACAATTGTTTTGCTACGCTTCTCAATTTTGTGGGTTAGGAATTTGGAAAGGGCTCTGCTGGCTGGCTCTGGCTCAAGTGTTTCATGCAGTTGTAATATAGTCAGTACAGTGGTGAAGCTGGAACCCAGTGGGGCTGGCTGGGCATTTCTTGACTGTCTCTTCTCATGGTCTCAGGGTCCTTCCATGCGGTCTCTCCATTTGGACTAATTGGGCTTCCTTGCAGCATGGCAGCCTTATGGCAGTTGAACTACTCACAGGGTGACTGTCCCAAACGAGCAAGGTGGAAGAAGGGTGTGTCATCTTTATGACCCAGAGTCAAAAGTCACAGAGTGTCACTTCTGCCATACTCTATTGGTGAGGTAGTCACAAAGGGCTTATCAGGTTCAAGGGGAGGGGACCCAGATCCTACCTCTTGATAAGAGCAATGTCAAAGTCACATCGTATGAAGAGTATCTGGATTGGGAGAGATAAATGCCGTCAGAAAATATAATCAGCGAGACTATCAAAATTAAAAATGCACGTACTCTTTGCTCCAGGATTCCATATGTAGGAATCTGTCCTACAGAAATTCGTGTACACATGCACAAAGGTTTATGTTCAAAGATGCTTACTGCAGCATTCCTTTTCATGGCAAAAATTTTGAAATAACCTCAAAGTCTAGTAACAGGGTATCTTTTGAACAAATTAAGGTATAAAATAGTCTGCAGCCACTAGAAAGATTGAAGGTAGGTCTGTGTAAAAGTCATTTAAGACAAATTAAGTGAAAAAAGCTAGTCATTAGATACTACTTATATTAGAATTCCACATGAGATGGAGTTTCATTCTTGTTGCCCTGAAGTGCAATGGCGCGATCTCAGCTCACCGTGACCTCCGCCTCCCAGGTTCAAGTGATTCTCCTGCCTCAGCCGCCCGAGTAGCTGGGATTACAGGCATGTGCCACTATGCCAGGCTACTTTTTTTGTATTTTTAGTAGAGGATGGGGTTTCTCCATTTTGGTCAGGCTGCTCTTGAACTCCCGACCTCAGGTGATCTGCCCGCCTCAGCCTCTCAAAGTGCTGGGATTATAGGCGTGAGCCACCGCACCCGGTCCTATTTGCTTGTTTTTTAGAGACAGGATCTCACTCTGTCGCCCAGGCTGGAGTGCAGTCAACAGGTATTTCTGTTGGGACTTTAGCCCCTTCAGAGTAAGGAGATGCAACCGACACTGGGTGTCCTCAGAGGCAACATCTTGGGACTGTCCTTTCAAGACTAAAGTAGTAAAGTAAAAGCATGCTAGTGTGACTTTTATGTTTTTCCAATTAACTAGACACAAATGGTGATTTTTGCTGATCTCTCTGCTAAAAGATCTTGGTTACAAAAAAGCAGAAATGACTTTGGCTCGTTTAGGTTAAAAAACATGTCATTTGGGGCCGAGCGTGGTGGCTCATGCCTATAATCCTAGCACTTTGGGAGGCCAAGGAAGGTGGATCACAAGGTCAGGAGATCTCGACCATCCTGGCCAACATGGTGAAACCCCATATCTATTAAAAGTATGAAAATTAGCCAGGCATGGTTGCACACACCTGTAGTCCCAGCTACTCAGGAGGCTGAGGCAGGAGAATTGCTTGAACCCGGGAGGCAGAGGCTGCAGTGAGCAGAGATCTCGCCACTGAACTCCAGCCTGGTGACAGAGCAAGACTCCATCTCAAAAACAAACAAACAAAAAAACACGTAATTTATCTGAGTAATGTTGAGTTATTTGCGGGAACCCGAGGGATGATTAAGCCAACCACGTATAAGGACAAGTGTGAACAAAGGTAGGGCCTGGGACCTCCTGAGCTAAGTTTGTAGCCCACCCCTCAAGTGTTACCATTACTGTGACAGCCTCAGCTGTGCTTAGTTCAAAATCCAAAATCTCTGGAGAAGAGAACGTGGTTGGCCCCACTTGAGGTCCATCACATCAGCTATGCATATGGAGGCAGGGTTAAGTTGAACACACACGGCTACTGGACCACCCTAGGAATATGTTATTTCGAGGTATGGAACCCAGGGGCTCAATTTGGATCTACCCCATAGTCTTTTGCGTCTTGGTCAAATGATTTCCTGTTAACCAATCAGATAAGCATTTGGTATATGGACAAAGCCTTATCGTAGGAGCGGTGCCTCTCTGCCTTTGTAGAACTTTGGTACCAATGCCCTGGTGTCTGTCGCCCTGCCAGGTGTCCCTAATTGGTGCCAGGTAAAGTGTCCAAATAGGACAAACGGAGGGGTTTGTCATGCTGAATCCACAGCCTGACTGGAACCTTGCAGGAATCTTCTGACAGTCAAGAGGGAATTGTCAAAACAAGATATCCATCACAGAGTTCCTGAGTGTCTTTTCAAAGACACTTGAATTTCTGCCAGATTCCAGACACATTCCCATTCCCAGGGGTAACACACAGCACAATGAAGGGATATTTCTTAGCAAATATTGACGTGCCAGAGAATTGGCATTAAATTACTGGCTCGACAACTCCTAATCTGCTGCTCTCGGTGGCTGATAGGAAGGATTGTCTATTTACAATTGAATTCTGCCCTTGTGGCAATCGCTGAGCTGAGCTGATTTCAGGGATGGGAAATGAATAACACCTTAAGAACACAGATGGGGCCTAGAAACTATTCAGCACTTTCTGTGCAGGAAGCGGCAATAGTGGCAGAGTTTTTACACGCTCCCTCTAAGGAACGGCTGTCAGATGCAGAGTTTCCTGTTTGTGTTGAGCGTGGGTAGAGATAGGGTTGATTTTCCGCCTTTCTCATGAGACCCGCAGGTCCACGAAGAACGAGGTGTGCGTCTTTGCACCCATTGGACCCAACACACAGTAGGCGCTCAACTTGCTCAGTTCAGTTCTAGTGTGGGTGAGTCTAAGTCTCTTGGGTAAATCTTACCGGGACTGTGCTGCTATTCAGCACTGGAACAGCTTCACCAGCCGCTCTGGCCTGACTCACCCTGGCCGGGCCGTGAGCTCTCACATGCGGTCTCCGTTGACCAAGCAGCTGCCTCACCAGAGTCCTGTGGCCATGACACTTGCTACACGGTCACCTGACGCCCGGCCAGGTGCTCGTGCCTGGATCCCAGACCCCAGATCCCAGGAACCTGCCTTTCACTCGGCTGCCGTCTAGCTCTCTGCCCGGTCACCTGCAGTCTTAATTCCTTTTAATTTCCTGTTTCTAGGCCAGTACCTTTTTTCTCTCATCCCAACCCCCACCCTTTCCAGTTCACCTTCTCCTGATTCTCTTGCTCCCCCTGGCCCCCAGATGTCTCTCTTCACACCATTCTATTTTCTGATAGTTGCTGCCTTCTTTGCAGTCGATTCTTTCCACGTTTCTGTGTTCCCGCAGAGCAGTGCCTCATCAGCCTGGTGCTGGGCACCAGTTCAGGCTGAGTGAATTCTCTCTAGGTGGGGGCCTGGCCTTCTGGGGAGAGGGCTGAGTTTCCAGGGTGAGGAGGGTGCCAGGTGCCTCTTTCTTCCCAGTGTCACCTCAGCACAAACCCGCCCAGGCACATGAGGGACACTGGCCTGGCTTCTCTAAAGGCCACCCCAAAAGATGACAGTTTTGTTTTTTGTTTTTTTTTTTTGAGATGGAGTCTCACTCTGTCGCCCAGGCTGGAGTGCAGTGGCGCGATCTTGGCTCCCTGCAAGCTCTGCCTCCCAGGTTGAAGCGATTTTCCTGCCTCAGCTTCCCGAGTAGCTAGGATTACAGGTGTGCGCCACCACACCTGGCTAATTTTTGTATTTTCAGTAGAGACGGGGTTTCACCATGTTGGCCATGCTAGTCTCGAACTCCTGGCCTCAGGTGATCCACCTGCCTCGGCCTTCCAAAGTGCTGGGATCACAGGCATGAGCCACCATGCCTGTGACCTTCAGGAAGTTCTGACCTTCAGGAAGCTGGTACTTTTCAGAAGAATTTAGCCAGCCTACATTAAGCCAGCACCGGCCATGTACCAGGCTCTGGGCGGTTACAGACATCGTGCCATCCTCTCGCAGCTTTGGGAAATGTATGTGTTGTCTTATGTGGCCCCTGAGGAAGCCCAAAAGCAGAAGTGTTGGGTAACTTGCTCGCAGAGGCTAGAAAGGGCGGGCTGGACTCTGCAGGCCCTTCCTCAGCCCACTGTCCTGTGTTCCTCGACCGCAACCTTGTCTAAAGGCACAGACTGTTACATTCAGTCAGCATGATACAAAACTTGAGATCCAGCTAAGATTCTATTTGGGGGCTGATTGTTTTGCCCTGTAACACGTTTCTTTGAGGAGTCACAGGCACGTGTCACAGTTCGTGGCTTGCCATCTTCACCCTGCAGGACGTCCGGGGCCCACCCCGGTTGCCTCCTCCCATCCTAACCTCCCAGCTCCCCCAGTCAGGCCGAGCTCCCTGGTGCTCCCTCCCAGAGAACGTGGCCATTCACCCAGCGCCACTCCTGCTGCCGGCCTCTGCCTTGCTGGGCTCACTGGAGGGAGTGTGGGATGGTCAAGCCTTAGGGGTCTCGGCTCTTCTTTTCACCCTGCTTAACTTCAGAGTCCCTATTTTCTCACTTCTAAACTGGGGGAAATTGTTGCCCTGCTAGCCTCATTGTCTGATGGTGAAAACAATATGGGACTTGAGTCCTGTCAACTTTCTGAGCGCACGTACCTAATGGCATAACACTACGTTGATTCTTTACTTTTCTTTTTTTGTTTGTTTTCTCCTTTTCCTTTCCTTTCCTCCCCTCCCCTCCCCTCCCCTCCCCCCTCCTCTCCTCTCCTCTCCGACACACTCTTGCTCTGTCGCCCAGGCTGGAGTGCAGTGGCATGATCTCAGTTCACTGCAACCTCTGCCTCCCAGGTTCAAGCTATTCTCCTGCCTCAGCCTCCCGAGTGGCTGGGACTACAGGCACCCGCCACCATGCCCAGCTAATTTTTGTATTTTTAGTAAAGACAGGGTTTCACCATGTTGGCCAGGCTGGTCCCGAACTCCCGACCTCAGGTGATCCACCCGCCTCGGCCTCAGAAAGTGCTGGGATTACAGGTGTGAGCCACCATGCCCGGCCTTCTTGACTTTTCTTTTAAGAGGCAGGATCTCACTCTGTCACGCAGGCTGAGGTGCGGTGGTGCAATCACAGCTCACTGCAGCCTTGAACTCCTGGACTCCAGCAGTCCTCCCACCGCAGCCTCGCGAGTAGCTGGGATTATAGCCACGCATCACCACAGCCAGCTAATTTAAAAATATTTTTTGTAGAGGGTGGGATCTCGCATTGTTGTCCAGGCTTTTTTCTTGACTTCTGTTCCTGTGACACTACTGCTATGAATATTATTCTTTTTCTTTTTTTTTTAATTTAAATTAGAGACAGGGTTCCACCATGTTACCCAGGCTAATCTTGAATTCCTGGGCTCATGCGATCCACCTGCTGTGACCTCCCAAAGTGCTGGGATTACAGGCATTAGCCACCATGCCCGGCCACTGTGACTGTTACTTTCATTGTCATTGTTGTTATTTATGCAGCATGGCCGAACGCCCAGGCTCCCCTGCCCCTGGGTTCCTCGCCACCTTTTCTCCCACATAGCTGAATGTGTTATAAAGCCGGGTGCACCTTGTGGTTTGCTTTAACCTTCTCCTTCTCTGCCTGTGACCCCGTCCTGTGACCCCCCTGCTCTGACCTCCACTTCCTCACTGGCTTTAAAAAAGTGGGCCTTTCGCAGTTCCTCTCACCTGATGTCCACTTGGCTGTGCTCTGCCAGCCTGCCGACCGCCGCCAGCGTTCCGCCCAGCACAGCTGCCCTTCCTGTAGCTAATAACTGACACAGAGGCTGCCAGGCATTCCACCCTGAACTTCCAACCTTTCCCGGACGCCCGCATCACCGCCGGGCCGCAGCGAGAATTGCTCCCTCTGTTTCTACACTAAATGCCACCCAGGTGTTCCTCTGTTTTTGCTACTCTTCCTTCTCTTTTGGAGAGAGTGACGTTGGATTTCTGTTGTTAAGCTGAGAGACTGGCTCTGGTGCAGGACATTTACGGAGTACCTGCCACCACTAGGCACCCATTTCAGGCAGGGTGTAATTATTATGAGGAGTAATAATTATTGTTGGGAGAGTTACCATTTATTGAGTGCCAGTTATGTTCTAGAAGTTTCATGTACTGTATCTTTCCCCAGTCCTCACAACAAGCCTGTGAAGTCAGGATTTTTCACTCTTGTTTCAGAGATGGTAGAACTGAGTCCCAGAGAGTTAAACTTTCCCAATGTGTCACAGTATACCAGTGGCAGGTTAGAAGTCAGGTCTTCCTGACTGTAAAATCAGTGCCCCTTCCACCACACCAGACTGCATTGATCTGTTTTTGGAGATTCTATGGCCTAAGGAAGGAATTATTAATAAAAAAAGAACCTGGTTGGACATGCTGGCTCACGCCTGTAATCCCAGCACTTTGGAAGGCTGAGATTGGCGGATCACCTGAGATCAGGAGTCCGAGATCAGCTTGGCCAGCGTAGTGAAACCCCGTCTCTACTAAAAATACAAAAATTAGCCGGGCACGGTGGCATGCATCTGTAATCTCAGCTACTTGGGAGGCGGAGGCAAGAGAATCACTGGAACCCAGGTGGCAGACATTGCAGTGAGCTGAGATCGTGCCACTGCACTTCAGCCTGGGCAACAGAGGGAGACTCTTGTCTCACAAACTAAAATAAAATAAATCTAAAAGATCCTAAAAGGTGGGAGGGAGTCATTTAAGAGCAATGGCCTTGCTGCAGATACCCTTGGATTCCAGGGCAGGCTGGCTGTGTACCAGCTGAGCAGTCTTCACGGTCAGCATATTCATGAAATATGGAGGACAAGCCTTCAAGGCTTCGGCCCTGCCCTGGGGCGGGTGGCAAATGGGCCGAGGCTACACTCAGAGGAGAGCGGGCAGAGACTCCATTGATGAGTCAGATGCAACCCCGCGGAGCTGCAGAGGAAGGCCGGCCCGCAAAACAGAGAAAGGAAACCTGCAGAGTTGGATGCCAGGCTAAGAACAAAACAAACTCAGAAAACAAAACAAACTCAGAAAACCAGAGATGACTTTTGCCCAGTGTTTAGAAAGTATTCTTCGGGGGAAATTAAAGTGTAGAACCGTGGGGCAAGATAGATTCAAGAGGGGCGTGATCAGAGGCAGGTAGGTCCTCCTCTCCACACCCCCAGTGCCTGGTTTCCCCTAGCGCAGCTGAGCAGCGGCTGCAGGAAGGCTGCCACTGTCACCCCCTGGGTCCCCCAGCAGAGCCCACGCAGCCCTGGAATGGGCAGGTCTGGGCAGAGACCTCAAGCATAGCCGCCATTCTCCAGCCGCTCAATCTGGAAATCAGAATGTAAATACGCTCACCTTCTCTGCACGGCGTCTACTCTTTTCTCCGTGTATTTGCCCAGTCGTGGGATTAAAGGGAACATTTACATGAACTTTTGAAGATAAATATTCCAGTTTTGTCTCTTCTCCTGCTTATTCCCCACCTCAGCTCAGGAGTCTGCTGTGAAAAGTCCGTTTGATCAGTGAGAATCAACTGGTTAATACATAAGCAAATGTCACCTATTGACAGGCACAACTGCCAAAAAAAAAAAAAAAAAAAACTGTAGGAGTTGTCCCTAAGAAGTGTACTCTGTTCATCTTTAGAGGCTAGGAGCTACATGGGGGTTGCCAGTTGGCCTAACTCTTGTGGTGTGAAAAGCGAGGCAAACAAAAAGAATATACTTTTTTTTTGGTTTTTGTTTTTGTTTTTGTTTTTGTTTTTGTTTTAAACAAAGTCTTGCTCTGTCACCCAGGCTGGAGTGCAGTGGCGCAATCTCAGCTCACTGCAACCTCCACCTCCCGGGTTCAAGCGATTCTCCAGCCTCAGCTCACCAAGTAGCTGGGATTATAGGCACCTGCCATCACGCCCGGCTAATTTTTGCATTTTTTAGTAGAGACGGGGTTTTGCCATGTTGGCCAGGCTGGTCTCAAATCTCCTGACCTCAGGTAATCCATCCGCCTCGGCCTCCCAAAGTGCTGGGGTTACAGGCGTGAGCCACCACGCCTGACCAGAATATGCATTTTGGTTCAAGACAACCAAGAGTAATGGGCAGGTAAGGTGGCTTTCCTTGCAACAAAACCAGATATAAAGATTCCTGGATAAAGCGCCCTTCTTTATCCTCCTCCTTTCCCATCAGCCTACCCGCCACGTTCCCCTGTAACTACAGGGCAAAAGTGGCCATTGCGGAGATCTGCTCACTCTCTCGAAAAGTCAGCCTCCAGATTTCTTTCCCCTCCTTCCCCTCCTCCTCTGTGTCAGTAAGCACCGAGAGCTGTTACCTACACCCAACTTGTGGCAGGGGCGTTGGCTGTCCAAGCTCCGTATTTTGCTGGTTTCCAGCGTCTCACTGGAAAAAAGTATGGACCATGACTGCAGATGAACAATCTTCAGGAAACACCGTTCCTGAGAGACTGTGTTTAATATCCTCTCCCAGTTTGAAAAGGAGTTTGTTTTCTTACATCTTTTTTTAATTGCCATGAGCTGGACTTGTAAATATTGTAAGTGGTTGAGTAATACTCATCTGGTAAACTGACCAAAGGAAATGGACATTTTTTTCCACTCTTGGAACCCTGGCATCCCATGCCTGCCCCTGAAAGGGACTCTTGAGTTATTGGAAGGGAAAATACGCCTCGCCAGGTGCCAGCGGGCCCAGGGCAGGAGCTGAGTGAAGCGCAGAGAAACGATCTCGAAGTCGGGAGTCACACCAGGTGTTCTGTGCTAGGGCTGGGGGCAGAGAGCATTCATTGTTTGAGAAGTTGGCAGCCTCCCAGGAGTTCAACTGTCTTTCCTTGTTCTGAAATGTCAAACATTTCCTTAGCTGGGGGAATGGATGAGTAGACCCCCCTGAGGTTTAAGAACTATTCTGAGGCAGAAGAAGTTAAGTTCTGCCTTTCACACGTGACCAAGTACGATGCGAGATCCCATGTCCCTCCAGCAGGAGGGTCGGCTGCGCCCCCAAAACTGGAACCACCTTCCTACCTCAGAAGAGTCGCAGGCTCTTCCCTGCCTCTGCCTTTAGGAACCGTCAGACCCTTTGTGGTTATGTAGGGGGGAGTGTGTGTGTCTCTTTTTAATGGTGCCTGTTAGTGATACTTACTGAAATATTTGTAGATGACCTATGTCTGGGATTTGCTTCAAAATAATATGCAGGAGACAGGGAGCAGGTGAGGGTTTGCATACAGCCAGACTGGCCATGAATGGATCCTTGTGAAAGCTGACAGATGGGCTCATCACCGTTCCGCGTGCCCTTCAGTCTGCTTTTGTATATGTTTAAAATTTTCCATCATAAAAGGTTAAGGAAGGGAAGGAGGGAGGGAGAAAGAAAGGGAAGAGGATGAAAAGAGAAGAAACTCTTTATCCCAGTGTTCCAGCCCCAGCGAGTCTGGGCCTCTCTCCCTGAGGGACCCCACGCTGTCTGGAGTCAGGAGGCCTCCACTCAAGCTGCACTGGTGTATGGAAGGGTTAGCGTGTGGGCAGAGGGGTCCTACCCACCTGGATTCCAATTCTAGTTCTTCCTCTTACCAGCCGGAGGGCCTCAGGTAGGAGAGTTCACCTTCCAGAAGCTCAGCTTCCTCAGATATAAAACAGAGATGAGGGTTACTTACTGTGGAGAATTAAGCCAAGCAGTATACCCATAGCATTTAGCGCCAAACCTGGCACGCGTGACTGTTTCACGAACGGTGTGGCTCAGCTTTCCCTGGCTTCAAAGAGATCCCTGCTTACTCATTCTGAAACATCCTTCAGAGGAGAGAAACGCCATTCAGCAAGGTGCCAGAGCTGGGATCACATTCCTAGAAAGCCAAACTTCTTAAAGAAAAAGGGATTGCCATGATAAGGTAGATAAACACCTTCTCTTTGACGCAAAGAATCCAAAAGACAGCAGTTGGCTTTTGCTTATCGCTGCCACCTGCCATCTTAAAACGACCTCCTCAGTTGACCCTCAGTATACACC
>NW_012101310.1:753788-756513 GCF_000951045.1 Mandrillus leucophaeus | reverse complement strand
TTAGCCAGGATGGTCTCGATCTCCTGACCTTGTGATCCGCCCGTCTCGGCCTCCCAAAGTGCTAGGATTACAGGCTTGAGCCACTGCGCCCGGCCCCATTTTCATTTTTTATAGATACTGTGTGCCCTGTCATGCCTTTACTGGGGCATAATTTGTCTAATTTACAGTATCTGTGGTAGAAAAATTAGCAGCTTAAGCACCACTGTATTAATAATAGTTTCAATAGACCCACCCACCGTGTGCTAAAACTGTACTCTGAAAGGTCTCTGCAGCTCTTCTGCAGAAGAGCATTCTTCTGTCTTCTTCTCTCTGCGGTATTGTGGGTTGGCATTGACCACTTTTTGAATGTTCTTGCACATTTGCCTTCTTGCCACGTTTTCTCAGCTTCTTCCTCTCTGCTGACCACTCCTTCTGTGCCTCTCTTGTCTCTTCTTATCCCTTCCAAAAATTCAGTACATTTACTCATTTGTCTTATACACACACACACGCGCGCACACACACACACAGGTGTGTTTGCCTCTTTCCTGTTCCAGGGCTCTGTTCTAGGTAGGGCGGATATGGCAGTGAACGAGAACCCACAGTCCCTGGTGTAGACGTTCATGTGCCCAAGAGGACAGTCAGTAACTGAGTACCTAAATGATGATTCAAGGCCAGGCACGGTGGCTCACACCTATAATCCCAGTACTTTGGGAGGCTGAGGAAGGCAAATCACTTGAGGTCAGGAGATCGAGACCAGCCTGGCCAACACGGTGAAACCTGTCTCTACTAAAAATACAAAAATTAGCCGGGCATGGTGGTGGGCACCTGTAATCCCCGCTACGTGGGAAGCTGAAGCAGGAGAATTGCTTGAACCTGGGAGGCGGAGGCTGCAGTGAGCCAAGATCGCACCACTGCACTCCAGCCTGGACGACAAAGTGAGACTCCATCTCAAAGAAAAAAAAAAAAACAAGATTTAATGAGGGTTACCATGGAGACTTAGGGGGGGCAAAGAGGGCACAGGTAACTGGAGGACAACAAAGAGTTCCTTGGGAAAGTGCCACTGAGTTTCGGGGATTAACTAGACCAAGAGTGGGGAGCTCCTGGATGGAAAGGATAGCGCGTGTCGAAGCCGGGAGGCAGGGCCCCTACCTTCTGCATTGGCCTGCCAGGGACTCCGAAGACAGCCAGGATAGCCCAAGCCCAGTGCGCAGCGTGCGGCCGCAGGGTTGCTTGGTTAGGTTGTACAGAGCCCCCTTGGACACTGTAAAGTTTGGATCTCAATTTCAGCCACTGGAGGATTTAAGCAAGGAGGTGGCCTGATCCGCTTTACATTTTGAAAAGCTTGCTGTAGCCCCATCATGGAGCCGGGACCGAGGAAAGCTGTCCCTCAGTGCAGGGAGCCAAATCAGGGATGGCAGTAACTGTGGATGCCTTGAGGCCTCTTCCCTTGGACTTCACGCTCGGGGTGTACGAACTAAAACCAGATGCGTGTTTTCCCCTTCCCAATCCGTTGTTGTTCTTGATCTCTTTGTTCTTGTCACTTGTTCCGCTGTTCTCATAATCACCCTGATTTGACAATTCACGGTCATTCATATGGGCCTCTGCTCCGGGTCATCAGAGCCTCAGTGTGGAGCCTGCCTTGCTGCACAGAGCTTCTGGGCCCAAGTGTCCTCCCAACTGTGATCCCACCGGAGCCTCAGGAGCAGTACCTCTTCCTAAAACACCTCTCATCCTCTCCCTCATCTCCTCAGCTGCCGGCCCCTCCCTCTCATCTTAGGGTGAGCCCAGGCCCTGGAGTGCCAGGGATTGCCCCCTCCACCCATCCCCGCCTGTGCCTGCCTCCTCATTCCCATTATCTTCTGCTGTTGTGCAGCGTAAACCTTCACCCAGCCAGGACCAAGTCGTCAGCCAAACGCCACACAGGCACCAGAATAACCGAGAACTAGTGACGGTCCTGCCCTGGGGAGCTTTTGGTCAACCTGAAGATATTTCTGGAGCAGAAATCGGTGAAAAGATTTGTTCTTCTGCTTCTGGCAAGAAGATGGACTAAGATATTCTCACATACACACACACCCCTACACACCTACCCCTACCTTCTCGCTGCAAGCATCTTGAAATGTTAGGTAAAATAGTGTAACGCCACCCACAAATGTTAATGCAGAACTGAATTTACAAGGAAGAAAGACAATCCCTAGACGAAAGAAACGAAGAGCGCATTGAAAGCCAGCGCCTAAGTGGACGAACTGATGCTGCAGATGGGCCATTATCAGTCACGGTGATGGAGAGCAGGAGCTAGCAAGCCTCTGGAAGAGGCCAGGTCGTAAACGGTTTAGGCTGTGCAGACCACAGACGGTGTCACATCTTCTTTTACTTTTTTGGCAGCCCTCTACAAATATAAAAACCATCGTTAGCTCACGGGTTGCACAAAAAGCACACCTAGATTTGGCCCATGAACCAAAGCTGGCAGAGCCTTGAGGTAGACTAGGCTGAGGTTTTCGCCTACAGGAAGACGGGGAGAAACCCTGGGCCCCGAGAGAAGCGTCTCTCAAAAGATTGGATCATCAGAGAAAGAGCCCATATTAGACAAATTCAACCACAGTCACAGGTAGATAACAAAGTAGCTTGCTGTACCTTTTTTTTTTCTTTCTTTTCTTTTCTTTTCTTTTTTTTCAAGACAGAGTTTTGCTGTTGTTACACAGGCTGGAGTGCAGTGGTGGGATCTCAGCTGGCTGCAACCTCCGCCTCC
>NW_012101310.1:741768-753568 GCF_000951045.1 Mandrillus leucophaeus | reverse complement strand
ATAATAAAAATATATACTTACAGTAAGCATTAAAAAATAAGTAACTGACTCAGTTATTTCAATAATGCTGCCATTGAGTGCTCTCTCTCTCTATATATGTGTGTGTGTGTGTGTGTGTATATATATATATATATATGTATTTTGTTTTTGTGTTCTTGTTTTTGTTTTTTGAGACAGAGTCTCGCTGTGTCAAGCTCCGCCTCCCGGGTTCACGCCATTCTCCTGCCTCAGCCTCCTGAGTAGCTGGGACTACAGGTGCCTGCCACCATGCCCGGTTAATTTTTTGTATTTTTAGTAGAGATGGGGTTTCACTGTGTTAGCCAGGATGGTCTCAATCTCCTCACCTCGTGATCCGCCCACCTTGGCCTCCCAAAGTGCTGGGATTACAGGCATGAGCCACCGCACCTGGCCTATTTTTTAAATATATTTTTAGTAGAGATGGGGTTTCACCATGTTGGCCAGGCTGGTCTCGAACTCCTGACCTCAAATGATCCATCCGCCTCAGCCTCCCACAGTGCTGGGATTACAGGCGTGAGCCACCATACCCGGCCACTTGCCATACCTTTTTAAGTCTTCTCCATATTCAAAACCATGATAAAGTGCCTCCATGGGTTGAACTTAAGATTGATACGACCTGATCCACACTGAACCCTGAGGATCTGGGGAGGGGATTCAGGAAGTCTGTAAACTTGGACAGAAAAGCAAATTGCACTTTTATTTTCACAAATGGCTAATTGAAACGGCATTTCCTTTGCTCACGAACGTATGCCACAGACTACAGTAGTGTTGAGCAGTCCTGTTGGCCACGCAACCACGTGACCCTGCACACGTGGCTCTCCCTGTTACTTTCTGAAGCATTTTCATGGACCTCTCCTCCTCTGCTACCCACCTCCCTCGTGGGGCCTTGGCAGGTCAAGGACTCTTCAGTGAGCAAACTTTTCTTGAGTGCTTGCTTTGTAGTAGGCGCTCCCCATCTCTGTTACGCTGCACCTTGTCGCCGCTGGTACCTGGCGCGTGGTTAAGCACTCATTGTTAAATACTAGGCAAGCGAACACGGGAGACAGTGAGCTCATTGCACTAAGTGAAGGCTGTGTTCATTGGGGCCCACTTCATCAGCAGCAGGTGAAGGAACAGGCAATGGTCAGTCCAGGCGCACAACCCAGAGGAAGCAGGGCAGGGCTGGCAGGCAGAGCGGGACCCAGCGTGGGCTGGCGGGGAGGGCCCGTACTCTCCAGCCAAAAACGTCAGGAAATGAAACTAGCAAATACTAGCAGAAAAAGTGTGTATTAAAGCAAGCACCTCTATCTGTGAATATTTGTAGAAATGGGTGACTTAAGGATCTTAGACTCAAGAAGACAAGGTGAAGCCATGTGGAGAATGGAGAAATGGGTTCTAGAAGGTTCTCCTAAGCCCTTGGCCTTATCAATGCGTCATCAATGCATAATCTGATTGGGTAGCAAGGGTGACTGTCGTGAGCAGCTTCCGCCCTCCCCTGTGGTCCACGGTGTACACAGATGCTAGAGTTAGGGGCATAGCAGGCACCCCGTCCTGGCCTGAGCGCTGCCTGGGGAGGCCTGGCCACACCCAGGCCCCTGCCTTCTGCACTCACCATCCTGCAAAACCAGAGCTGTGTAGCAGCAGCGCCCCAGGCCGCCGACCACCCCTCTCCGCCTCGTACAAGCCGAAGGTTCAGAGGGAACTGCATCCCTCTGACTCTCTGCAGACACTCAGAATGTGTGAAGCTTTTCTGGCAGGAATCATTAAAAGTAGTATTTTCTGCTCCTCTTTTTCAGGGATGATCATGGTGATTTTACTGCTGCTCGTGGCTATCGTGGTGGTTGCGGTCTGGCCGACTAATTGATGGCAGTAAAGAGACCACCAGCTGTGACACCTGCCAATGACAGATACAAGCCCAGCACCCTTTTGGTACGCAAAACCTGCTCTCAATAAATTCCCCCAAAGCTCCGACCCCTTGTGCATTGCTTCAGTAAAGACTTAAAGCTCTGGCCGGGTGCGGTGGCTCACGCCTGTAATCCCAGCACTTTGGGAGGCCGAGGCGGGTGGATCACCTGAGGTCAGGAGTTCGAGACCAGCCTGACCAACATGGAGAAACCCCGTCTCTACTAAAGATACAAAAAAAAAAGTAGCTGGGCGTGGTGGCGGGCACTCGGGAGGGTGAGGCAGGAGAATTGCTTGAACCCAAGAGGTGGACCATTGCACTCCAGCCTGGGCACCAGAGCAATACTCCGTCTCAAAAAAGAAAAATAAAGCAAAGACTGAAAGCTCTGGAGAGCTGCCTAGAGCACTGGGCCCAGCGTGGCCCTTTGGGTTTTGACTTGGGTCATTTTGGTGCTGGCCAGAGGTCCCTTGGGGTCCCCTGCCTCATGGCGGCCAGTGGTTTCTGGCCACCCCGCAGTCCTCTGGGCATCCTGAGGCCACTGGATTTATAGACAGTTTGAAACCTTGACGTCCGGCCTGCTTGTGGAAGCCACATGTCTGTGCAGGAAATGGGTGTACATTCAAGGCCACGTGTGTCCAGGTAGTGGGGAAGGAGTGAGGTGGGGGCTGTGCAGAGGAGCCACACAGGCCTGTGTCTGAGTGTGGAACCACAACCCTGCCGCCCTGCCCCACCCGAGTCACCCCGCCAGGCTCAGCACTCCTCCTAGGGGTGCCAGCCGCCACTTCACAGAAATATTCCTTTGGGAACTGCCATTAGCCCCGGAAGCACATTCTTTTTCATTTCCTTGGTGACAATCAACTCTCATCTTCCAGGGCTGACACATCTTTATAAGCAGCCGGAATCAAGTCTGTGGAATAAGGCAGGTGGGGCAGGAGGTGGTCGGGCTGGAAAGCACTGTGGAGGGTTCAGAGGGATGAGATTGCAAAGTCAGGAGAACACGCTGTTCCTGGCGCCTCGCCTGGCTCCGACAGCCCCGTGTGTGTTTGCGCAGCGCATGCGTACGTTCAGAAAGGGCAGGCCTGCGGAAGACGCCAGGCCCATGGACGGCTGAGTTCGTGTTAGCAGGGGTCAGGGGGCCAAGCACCTTGTGCTCTCTCTTATCCGCGTGGAAAGCAGACTGGGCCAGCTGGCCTTGCTCTGCCCTCCCTGACGAAAGGGGAAGGAATTAGGGTTGATGATGGGTGATTTCCAAAGCACAAGATTTCACTGAGAAGAAGGTAGGGGATTCACAGCAGGCGAGTTTCTGGTGGATTTGCTCAAAAGGGCATGACCTGAAACCCCCTGTGGACAGAGACACCGGAGAGAGCGCCACGTGTAGCCTGGTGTAATGTCATTTCCTAGGGACTGGGGGCTCCAGGGGTCCCGGGAAGACCTAGGGTCTGGGGGCCCAGACACCTGCCCAGCTCTGACCCCCACAGACAGGAAAGCCACCGACCGTGGTCTCTCTGGCAAAGGACAAGGGAGCTTTGGAAGCTCTCACGTCACAGGGACATGTGCGGCCCAGAAGCACACCCATTGCCTCTGCTCACAGCTCACTGGCCAGAACTCGTCACCTGGCCTGCTTCACCATGAGGGGACCAGGAAATGTCTGGAAGGCCAAGAGCCTGAAATATGCAGTGAATGACCCTAATGACAACCACACCACTTACAGCTCAGAGACCACGGGCAAGTTACCTTCCTCTGCCTCTGCTTCCTTGTCTAGGGCATGGAGATGAGGTGTCCTTCCTATTTACAGGGTTGCTGTGAGGACAGAGTGAGTTGGCACACACAAGCACAGAGCACCCTGCTTGGCTCCACTGAAAGAAAGTTCCTTCTGGCTGAGGCGGGCATATCACCTGAGGTCGGGAGTTCGAGACCAGCCTGACCAACATGGAGAAACCCCATCTCCATCTCTACTAAAAATACAAAATTAGCCGGGCGTGGTGGCGCACGCCTGTAATCCCAGCTACTCAGGAGGCTGAGGCAGGAGAATCGCTTGTACCGGGGAAGCGGAGATTGCGGTGAGCTGAGATCGCGCCATTGCACTCCAGCCTGGGCAACAAAAGCGAAACTCCATCTCAAAGAAAAAAAAGAAGTTTCTTCCCCAACCCAAGCCTAAGCTCAGTGGGCCAGATGCTTCCAAGTCTACATCCTGGGGATCCTGCCACATGCTTCCACCTAGTGCAATAGGACAGACTGTTGTGAGGATGTGAGCGTGCACCAGGGCCCAGGAGAACGCTCTCCTGTCTCTACGGAGCCTGATCCCTGCTTCCACGAGCTGCCAACACATGCAGACCCAGGCTAGCCTTGGGATGTCGAGGCCCTTGAAGCAGAGTTAGAAGAATGAAATGGGCTGCGTCGATACAGGAGGTGCAAAGGGCTGAGAGGATAAAGAGCAGAGGCAGCAGTGAGGATGAGCCATACCACCGGGGACCTGGATTGTCACAGGAAGAAGGAGGAAGGGAAGCGGGCCTGTTGTAGGTGCATGTGTTCCTGAAGGACAGGAGCCACGCTGGACAGAGGACCAAGGGCTTCTGGCTGGTAAGTCGCCCTGGGATGCGCCTCCTCGTCGGGGTGGGGTGGTTGCTAACGGATCATCCAACAGCAGATCAAGAATGTGTAGTGCCTCATCTTCCAGTCTTGCGCGAAACCCCAAATCTCTACAAACAGCGTCTCCTTGGAGGGAGCCTCCAACTTTGGGGCTCAGGGGAGGCGGCATTGACAGTCTGTTTGACTTTCTCACCTCCTCTTGACTTGCTCAGCACGGAGCCCCGGCAACTCGTGGGGGCGTCTTTGAACCAGAGCCACAGAGTCCTGGCTCAGTCAGACTGAAAGGCCTTTTCAAGCAAAACACTGAGCCGATGTCTGCACACAGCGGCTTCTGTTCTTTTGGCTGAATGGGCTCTAGGCCCGACCCCAGCAGTGCTAGCTGTGTGACCCTGGACAAGTTACTTCACTTCTCTGGACCCACAGGCAGGGCAGGGCAGATAAAAAGCTACCCAGTAGGTTAGAATGCACGGACCTGCCCTCCAGGCTTTGGGCAGCGCGGGCCACACAGGGTGGCAACGGGCCAGGCAGGAAAACCCCGGCTCCCCTTTGCCTTCCTCAGGGGGTGGGTGACATATGAGACTCCCACCCCAACCAGGCCAGAAGTGGCAACCATACCCAAGTGGCTGGGATGCGTCCCTTTTGGGGATTTGATGCCTCAAGAGCCACCCTAGAGAGCGTGGCTAATGTAAAGATGGCATTTTCAAGCATGGTTTGAAAGGCTTGGCTTTTCCCCCCTCAAAGCTGCCAGGACCACAGTCCTGGGTGACCCACAGTGAGTGCTTTGGAGTTGGCTGGGCAAGCCTAAAGCCCTCTCTCCAAGCATAAAGAAGGAAGGCAAGGCAGGGCCTTAGTAGCCACCAACCTCGGGTGCCTTTTCAATGAAAAGAAACGTGATTAAAATAACAGTGTAAGTACTGTTTAACTTAACCGATTATTAATTATAAGCGTTTTAACTCTTGATACCATATAAAGAAATCCAGATACCTGGGTACAGCTGGTCCTTCTGTTCCATTTAAACTTCATCTTTATTAGTAACTGTAACTAAACCTTAGTTATCATTAGCCCCAGGGTGATAGCTCCTTTCAAAACCCGCAGGGCCCCCGCCTGGGCACGGCCTCCACCAGTCATTTGTGACTTTGATAGGGAAAATTCTTTCTCTGCTGCCTGCAGCCTTCGGCCTGGCTGGGATTGGGCTTTTTCCATGAGCTAGATCCCTGAAACTCTCCTTCTACATGGCTGATGCAGGTTCCCGATGGCCCCTCTTCAAAAACTGCTGGCAGTTCGAGACCAGCCTGGCCAACATGGTGAAAATATAAAAAGTTAGCTGGGTGTGGTGGCAGGCACCTGTAATCCCAGCTACTCAAGAGGCTGAGGCAGGAGAATCACTTGAACCCAGGAGGCAGAGGTTGCACTGAGCCAAGGTCGTGCCACTACACTCCAGCCTAGGTGACAGAGGGAGACTCTGTCTCAAGAACAAAAGAAAACACAAACAAAAAAAACCTGCGAGGCTCCCTCCTGACTAGTCAAGAGAGAACTGCTGGCTGGCCAAACAGCTGCATTGTTCCTCCTAGTCAGGAAAGAGTACCTTAGCCTCCTTAGAATTGTATGCCCTGCTTCTTGAGGTTCACAGTGACACTGACATCTTAAGCAGAGACTAGTTAAGGATCATCTCTTAGCTACTTGGATTTTCTAACCCAGCCTTGTTGAAATTAAGTGGGGTTTTGCCCCTTATTTTAAAAACGGGGCCAAGACCCATCTTTACTCCGATTGCTTCCTACAATTTCACAGACTTCCTCCCAACTCCATGTCAATAACAAAAGACACTGACCTCTTTCCAGAAGGGACTTGCCGTCCCGCTGAGGCTCCAGTCAGATAAAGCAGGCGTGTAATCCGTCCATATCCTCTATTTCTTACTGGCTCCGTTATTCTTTTCATTCCCCATTTTTCTTGGCCTGTTTCTTATGTGTCTTTATTTAGTTTTAGGACGAGTGGAGAAAGAGATGTCTGTTCAACAAAATCTGAAACCGAGGGGTGTGTCTGCCACGAGTGGGCATCCCATGCCAGGGCGCTGTCTCTGAGAGGTGGAGCGGGAATGGGCAGGGGAGAGCCTTATGAATGAGTGAGGCTCCCCAGTGGCGGCTCGGATGGCTGGGCAGGCCCCGCGAAGCTCTGACACCCGCAGGGCTCTGACGTACCTGCCCGCCCACCATCAGGCATTTTTTAATAGATGGCACTGGCTTCTGGGTCCCTGATAGCGATCACCCCGCTTCCTTGTGACTCAACATTCCCGTCTCTAAAATGGGCTTTTCCCACTACCTTGGGCCAGTCCTTAGCAGCAACCCAGCTTATTTCCTGCATTGAGTTTTGGCAGATGCCCTCTCTCTCCCCAACTAGAGCGTAATGTCCTGGGAGGCAGAGGGGCTGGTGACAGTACATGTTCTAATGTGTGTTTCCTTCTGGCCTTGGGCCTGGGGCTGCAGCCACCCTCACAGGGCCTGACTGTGGTGGCATCCCAAAGGAAACGCGGGCTCTCAGACACACACCTTTTTAAATTTTTTTTTTTTTAATGGACAGAAAAAAGCCACATCATGAAAGTCCTTGAGAACTGGACCCTTGACCTAAAAGGACGAAAGCTGAGAATGAAACTGCCTCAAGTGCATCACAGGCCTCTTAGCCCAGTCTCTCCGTGGGTCTTAAATGCCACCAGTGGCCCCGCTGGCCCCGGGGACCACCTGAGACCCCTGAAAAGGCTTGTGTTTCTCCTTAGCCTGTCTGGTCAGCTGAGACCTGGATCTCATCCCTGCCCACCCACTGTCAGGCACTGTCATTTCAGCAGGGACTGACACCTGAGACTGGGACACCCAGAGACCACTCACGTATCTACCTGCCCTGGCTTTGACCCCAGGCTCTGACAGCCCAGCTCCCTTCCGCAGAGCCAGACCCCCGAGGCGGCAGGGCTGGCCCTGTTTCTTCTTGAGCAGAAGCGAATGGCATCTCCAGTCAGCTCGCTCACAGCAGCGAAGGGGGCTCTCCATACCTTCCAAGGAAGGGCCTGTTGAGCCTGCGTTGCTGAGGGGCTAGACCGGGCCCATTGCTGAGGCTTGCCTTCAAAACAGCTGGGTGCAGAAATTATAGCTTCCTGGTGACGATCGGCCCCACTTTTCATGGCAACACAATATGTTCCTAATGACTGAATTGTTTATTTAATAAAGAAATCACAACCATTTGGAGGTTTAAATATAGCCTCTCAGAAACCAAGTGAGCTCAGCTCTTGGTGGCTGCGTGGTGCTGGCACTGGCCCAGTCTCTGCACCGCACGAAGCCTTTAGCAATCGCTTGGAAAAAAATATTTTGCAAGATCTCTTTCACGAACCCTGCTGTAGTTTCGTGAGTCTCTACTTGGCTTTCATAGAAGCAGCCAGTTATGTAAAAGTCAGAAACTACCTGCAGGTTCTGAATCAAATGGAGAGTGTCAAAGGTGGCTCTCCGCCCCGGGGGTTGCAGGTAGGGCAAAGTGGGAAGGGACCCCTTTCCCCTGTCTCCGTCCTGGAACTCCAGGGAGTGGCAAGGATGGGTCCCTGGAGTGGGTTCCTGCAGCCTGCCCCATTCCAGAGCCTCTTAGCTCAAAACAGCATTCACGGCCAGCAAGCCCCTGGGACATTCCAAGCAAAACTGCTCTTTTCCTGCCTTTTAGGGGGTTAGCGCTCTGTCTCTGAGGCTTTGGGTAAAACCCGGGCTCTGACTTGCCGGGGAGTTCTTCGGCCTGAAGCCATAGTCCTCAAACTCCCCGAAAACTCCATCCTTCCCCTACCTCCCCACACACCCACCACCCCACAGCCCAGGCCACCAATCAAGACTGCGAGACGGCACAGTGTACAAGAGTTTATTTAATGATATCTGAATTTAGTTCTATCATGTGAGGCCCACGTTACAAGTTCCATCTGGGTCCATTACAACTCTAACCACCCCCCCCTCCCCCGCCCAAAAAAAAGGAAAGAAACTTAAAAAAATCCACAACTTTTTCCATGTCATTAAATATATTCATATATAATAACCATAATATATTAGTATGCATCGGAAAGGGACATTGACGCAAACAATACGTCGTGGTCACAACTAAACATTTACAATTCTGAGTGAACAGAAATCCAAAACACAGGAGGGGGCCGAGGGAGGAGGGGAAGTGCATTTGGGAGGAGGGAAGGGGAAGAAACGTCCAATGACAGGAGTGGGACTGGTTTGGCTTTTGGCAGGGGGCGAGACCCCACAAGTACACATTTTGATCCCCCTGGGTGTGCCGTGGCTGTGGCCCACAGGAATGACTTGTCCACGGACCATGGCCAGTGGCCCCATCAATGGGTCTAGTCTGTCCACGCTCTGGGCTTCAAGGGGGTGTCCTTTAAGTGTTGAGAGCCTAAGCATCTTCCACTTTCCTGAAGGTAGGAACCATTCCCCAGTCCCTTAGGGTCTCTTCTTGAGTTCAGTCTCATTCCAACCTGGGGCAACTCCAAGAAAGTCCGTACCCTTCTCCAGCAAGCCGCGACTGAGGCAGAGTTCCAGGGCCTTGGAGCAGCTCCCAGCCTCCCTGGGCTGTGACCCCAGGTGTCCGTCCCTCCCACCTAGAGGCCCCTGGGGATGCTGCCTCCTGCCCTGCTTTCCAAGGACAGATGCAGTGGGCAGAGACCACAGCCAGCAGGTGAATCCCGGGGGGCAGCCCTATGTCCTCCCCCGCAAATCTCCGGCATTACTGCGCGTCCGCAGAGCAGGCACTCGGCTGTCAGGGACACCAGACCACCCAGCTGCTAAGAAAAAGGACAACTGGGGAAGCCGTTTCAAAAACAAAGACTAATCTGGTATGTTTTTCTTCAAACACCTACATAGCACAATTCTGGTTAATACACTCTTCAAAATCTAGTTCCGTTTTACATCCCTTCCTAACTGTACAAACCGGAACACCTCAATTCCCATTTCCCTCTGCTCCTAGGCGTGAGGCTCAGGAGTGGAGGACCGCAGAGGCCGGGGGTTGCAGTCGGGAGTGGTGCGCTGGGTTCGGGCTGGGTGCGTGGATAGGAAAGGCAGCTAGTGATGACCGGACAATCCCAACCGTGACCTGGCCCCTAGCCTGGTGAATCTGGTCACCCTGACGCATTCCCCAAGGGCCAGGCCACTGGGTGGACAGCCTGTGGCCTTTGGGGTGCTGAGCTGAAGGGAGGGGCGGGACACTGGCTGAATTTTCCGCAAGATGCCTTGTTGCTTGGCGTGTCGCTGGCTCCGCTGCTGACGGGGCCTCAGAAACCACAAGTGCAAGCCCCTCACAGGACACCGGTGAGACCCAGGCCCAGGGTGGGGTATCGTGGGCCTGCCACAGCCCTTCTGGGCAGGGTGAAGAAACCACACTGGCATAGACAGAAACAGGACAACCGCCCCAGCAGCGTAGTGCCTTGTGATGCCAATGGCACCCAGCAGACCACACTGGGCATCCGAGGGGCGCTGACAGCTTGGAGAGGGGCCCTGTCTTACAGCCTTAGGCTGAATTCAGGGAAGCCAAATGCCCCTTCCCAGGGCAGGTCTGTCTGCTCCCTGCCCCTGAGGCACCTCTGCCAGTCTGTCCTGGAGTCTCTCCAACCACCCCGAGGCAACCAAAACACCTTTCTACCACCCTTCCTGGAACCTGGAGCTGCCGTCTGGCAAGTCCGGCCCTGTGTCCCCCACCACTTTTCTGCCCCCTCTGAAGATGCGATAGTCCCCATGCCCTACCCAACCCCGGGCTCCTGTTCTCCAGCCCAGATGCCATTGTCCTCAAGAGGCAGTAACCAGGGCCAGGGGCTCAGTGGTCACTCCCCCAAAAGCACCCTCCCGGGATGCACAGGGATTGCGCGGGTGGGCTGCAGAGCTGGAGTGCAGTGAGGGCCAGCGTGGCCCCTGGTCAGAAAGTCGGGCTCTAGAGTCTGAGCCCCAGTCCTGCCACCAATTTGCAGCATGACCTTGGGCACGTGTACTCCAGTCTCCTTGCTGGCGACAACGGGTCCCTGTCCCACAGGGTTGTCATGAGACAAGCTGGGAGCATGTGGGTAAAGTGCCTGGCACACAGCAGGTGCCCTATAAATGGCAGCCGTGATGTGGGCAGAAGCGGAGAAGGCAGAGGGAAGCCAGACCACCGGGGGCCGAGCTTCATACTTGGTATGACCCTTTTGAGCAGCCAAACTCTGGCCGGGAAAGTGAAACCAATTTCCTGACTGTGAGGGGAGCCAGGCCTCTAATTCAGTGCGCCGGGTGTGAGGATGTGGGCCAGAGGCCCAGGCAGTGCACAGAGCCCAGAGAGGCGGGGAGCCAGGAGGCCTGAGGGCACAGGAATGGACCCTGTGTGAGGAGGTCGGAACAAAAGGGGCTGCCTGCTTGAGGACAGTGTCTCTAGGAGATTTTGGAAGGAGGGCTGGGGCACAGTGGAGGGCACAGGCAGACTCCACAAAGAGGCCGTCTGGAAAGGTATGGTCGTCAAGGTGTGGCCCAGGCCAAATGAAGACAGCTGTAGGGGGCAGACCCGGCAGCCTCTGTGCCTTTCCTTGGAGAAGCCAGCATGGCCTCCTTGGCCCCCAGGAACCTGGTCATTCCTGCACCCCCGCCCACCCATGGCTCAGGCACTCTGGTACTTCGCTGAGCCAGCAAACCCCATCCCAGCTCAAGCAAGCCCCCTGCCCCAAGCCAGGCCCAAATGCCTTCGCAGCCTGCAGACTCCAAGCCCATTCAGGCCCTTTCCAGCTGTTGACATTGCTGAGGGGCCTTGCGGGAGCTGATGTCATTACATAAATAGTGTCACTGCCGTAAACCCAGCCAGTGCCCCTTCCCCCTCCCCTGGAAAATGTCATAAAAGGGGCTGGTTCCAAGTTTCCAAAAGGAAACTCTCTGGGAGGTTTTGCGTTTGCGATGCCTCCTCCAACAGGCAGCTCCAGCATGAGGCGGTGACCACCCGGCTTGGGCTTCTCAGGGGTGTCCCTGGGCCCACTGCCCTCTGGATGGGCCAGAATCCTGGGTGAGCCCCATGCTGGGCACAGGCAGGCAGCAGCAGGGGCTTCCTCTCCTCTCTCCACAGGTGAACCACCCACCCCACCCCAAGACCCCACCCAGGAGGACCCACTCAGCAGGTGGCAGTGGAGACAGAGGCCGCCTGGGACGTGCTGGCCGGACAGGAGCTGTCCGTTCCCCAAATGCTGCCAGAGCCCTTCAGATGGAGGAGCCCAGGCTGTGACAGCCAGGTGGCCCGCGGGGAACTGCTAGAAGGAAGGGGCCGGGGAGAAAGCGGGGATCCCGTCTG
>NW_012101310.1:730755-741263 GCF_000951045.1 Mandrillus leucophaeus | reverse complement strand
CCCGCCCGCCTGCTGCCTCCGCGCTAGGCCTTCTTGCACTTGCCCTTCTTCTCACGCTGCTGGAACTTGCGCAGCCGCCGCGCCCACGTGTCCCGCCACTGGATCACCAGGCTGCTTTTGTCGGCCACGATGCCGCTCTGGTCCGGAGAGTCCTCAGCGTTGCCCAGCAGCAGATACTTCTTGAGGGGCTTGATTTTGGGACATTTGCAGGCGATGTCCCGCGAGCGGATCCACAGGCTCTGGTCACCGCGGCGGATGCGGCTCGTGCCCTGCTTGTACACGGAGATGATGTTCACCGTGAACTTCCACCAGTCCCCCGCCTTGTCCGCCTTCAGGATGTGAATCTGGACGGCTGCAAGGAAGCACAGGCAGGCGGGTGGGCCCCCAGATGCTGTGGCCAGGTCCACCCTGCCTGAGCCTGGAGAGAAGGGAAAGGAGACCCAGCCCCAGGAAGTGACTGCAGAGAGTGTCCCATGGAGGAGCGCGTGGGTGGTGGCAAGCTGATCGTAGACCCCCTCACCTGCTAACACCAGGGCCAAGGCCGCTGTTCCAAGAGGCTTCACCACCCACGCTTTGAGGGTGCCACCCAGCACTGCCGTCGGGACAAGCCATCTCCTGGCCTTGTCGAGACCCACTTTGTCCAGAAAGCCTACAGGTGCTGCCCACGCCCCCAGCACTCTGCGCAAGCTGTCTGCCCAGGGCAGGCGCTCGGGTGAGCGCAATGCTGGCGGGGGAGAGGGAGGTTCCTCAGGGGTGCGCTTCTCCAAAGACCAAAGTCACTTTACACCAGACCTCATGACACTCCACACACACAGCCTGGTCCTCCAACCAGTCTCAGAAAACCATAATGGGTCCTCAATGCTCAGGGGCAGAAGATGAGAACCCACCCTTTGGGGTGGCTGTAGTGCCTTTTCCAGAGCCCCGGGGTCCTTGGACTGCCGCTTCCCATGTCTAAGCCATCCCTACCAGGGGGCCTCCCTTCCTCTGTGCTGCCCAAGGTCCCCAGACCATTCCTCTTACTCCAAATTCTCTGCCAGTATTTTCCCTAGTAGAGGACTTCCCCAAATGGAGCATGCATCAGAATGCCCTGGCGGGCTTGTGAAAATACACTGCTGGGCCCCGCCCCAGAGCTTCAGATTCAACAGATCTGGGTGAGGCTCTAGAATACGCATTTCTCACAAGCGGTGAGATGCTGTTGACTCAGAGGACAAATGTTCCCAGATGTCATTTCTGCAAGATAGTAAGGGAGACTTCAAAAATAAGAGATGCTACATAAACAAATAAGGAGAAACTTTGCTCTTACTGCAGGACTTTTCAGAGCCTTTAACCTAAGAATCCTGTATACATATGTTGGTTTCTCAGACAACCCTGACTGCAGAACCCTTTGGTTGGTGCATCTCGGTCACCAGAGCCTCATGGAGCCTTCTTGGGGACCTGCTGGAGGTGGACACATGATCATTGCCCCCAGGCCAAGGGGGTACCTGGAGAGGCCTACTGCTGTACTCAACCTCTGTTCAAGAGAAACAGCCATCCACTCACTCCCCTGCCCCACACTGTCAGAGCAGGGTCCCTTCCCCTCACACGCTGTAGCCTTCACTAGGCGAAGCACTTTATTCCCCAGGCTGGGCCATGAAACAGACTTGAGCCCTCCTGAGAAAGGAGCAGCAGCTTGAAGAAACCAAGACACAGGCAAGCTCTGTGGCTTCAGCAGTCACAAGCACATGTCCCCAGGGAACGCCCAGCAGTCATCACTTCCCCACTTACCCCTCCAGACAATGGACCCACCCCAACTCAGCCTACCTTCCCACGCTGGCTGGCTTCTGTCTACATCCCTGGGGGCCACTCTGCTCCTTCACTCGCAGGGCAACCCCCCATACCCACACAGGGACCAGGGGATGGGGAGGGGCAGGGACAGCCAGGCGCAGGAGAGCACTGAATGCCAACCGACTCATCCTTCCAGGGCGAGGGAAGCACATTTTCCCATATTTTCATTTCAGCTGTCCCTGGGCATCCTGAACTTTGCACTCCAGTCTGAGGGCTCCAAAGAATGGCTGCCATGGCAACCGTTTCCATGTTTTTGTCACCAAGAGACTCAACAGTCAGTGTGAACTCTGGGGTGGGGGGAGCCCTCCAGCCCAGAGAAGTGGCTGGGCTGTGTGTATTTGACTGTGCAGACAGAGGTCACCGTGGCAACTGAGAGCCCCTTAGCTAAGCAATGGGGGAGCCACCCCAGGCATCCCTGAGCGCCCCACTTTCCTCTCCCCAGGACTGAGCTGAATACGAATGAGCTCAGGATACGGCTGTTTCTCCCGTGCTGGACACCTCAGACCCTTCGCACAGCCACAGTGTCCCCAGCCAGCATGGGCTGGAGTGGCCCAACAAGGATGCTGTGGGAGGCACCCTGGGCTGGGGCTCTGGGAGAGCGCAGCTTTGATCCCACGCTCAGAGCATCTGTTGGTGCTGTGTGCTAAATGGTGTCCCAACAAATTCCTCTGTTGAAAGCTTAACCCCCTGGGCTTCACAGGATGATTTTACTTGGAGATAGGGTCTTTATAATTAAGTACCCATTAAAATTTTACAACATTTAAGTATAATTAAGATGAGGTCATTACGGTGGGCCCTGTGACCCGTGTCCTTATAAGAGGAGATGAAGAGACAGACACACAGAGGGAAGATCCTGTAAGGACGCGAGAAGGTGGCCCTCTACAAGCCAGGAGAGAACTCAGAGGAAAACAACCCTGCTGCCACCTTGATCTTGGACTTCCAGCCTCCAGAGCTGTGAGAAATACATTTCTGTGGTTTAAGCCACTCGATCTGTAGTACTTTGTTCTGGCAGCCCTAGAAGCTAATACAATTCATCTTGAAGATTCTGGGGATGTTGGGCCTCTGCTCAGGGCCAGGCAGAAGGGCAGAGTTGGCAGAGTCTCACGTTTGCTGAGAAGAGCCTAGAGAAAGAGCTGGCTGGAGAAGGCCTAGCCTTAGACTTCCTGCAGAGGCCTCCCAGGGACCTTCTCACTCCCTGGGGTCATAGCAGAAGGGCCGCTGAGCCCTGCCCAACCCTCTCTGGTCTCTGAGCTTCCCTCCATCAGTGAATGCCTTGGAAACCAGGCGTCGCATCCAAAGCAGCCCCCTGTGCATCTCCAGGCACAGCCACACAGGCCTGAAGGGGACCTGCTTAACTGCATAACACCAAGCACAAAGCCCTGAAAGGTACCCTCCCCTGGACACCTTGCTGTCAGGAGTCCAGAGGGATAGAGCAATGGACACTGGTCAGTCGGGAGAAAGCAACCAGCCTTTGTCCTTCCACCCCCAGCAGATCTCAGCAACATCAGGGGTGGGAGCTGTCCTGGCCACAGGGGGCAGGGGCACGTAGTGGTAGGACTCATGATTATGCTGGAAAAAGGCCACATTTCCGCTGCCCTTGGCAACCCCTCTACACATTACACAGCCCACCAAGTATGAGCTACACATGCAGTGCCTGGGCCAAGCCCCTGCCGTGCACATACAGCTGAAAATATTCAAAATGTGCATTGCAACAGTGACCTCAGACAGACCTGCCCTGCAGGTCTGGGAGCACGAGCATCAGGAGCCACACAGCACTCCACCAGGCTGCTGTCACCTCCAACCAACCTCTGGCTTGAAGTGAGGAATGATGGGGATCTCTGGGCTACATGGAACCTGGGGCCCCTCCCAACCCAGATGTACCCGTGATGTCACCCAACGAGGGGGCTTCGCACAGTGGGCTATGGGCAGTTCTGCCCATCCTAGGACCATGGCCTCAAGGATGGGCCTCTTAGATCCTATCATGGTTTTAATGTTAGTATCCCCCCGCAGATTCATCTGTTGGAACTTGATATCCAGTGTGAGAATATTAAGAAGTAGGGTCTTTGGGACATGATTAAATCATGAGAATTTCACCCTGTGGATGGGATTAGTGCCCTTATAGAAGCTGACTGGGCACAGTGGCTCACGCTGGTAATCCTAGCACTTTGGAAGGCCGAGGCGGGCAGATTGCCTGAGCTCAGGAGTTCCCTGGGCAACACAGTGAAACCCTGTCTCTACTAAAATACAAAAAATTAGCCAGGCGTGGCAGAAGGCACCTGTAGTCCCAGCTACTCGGGAGGCTGAGGCAGGAGAATTGCTTGAACCCAGGAAGTGGAGGTTGCAGTGAGCCAAGATCACACCACTGCACTCCAGCCTGGGTGACAGGGCAAGACTCCGTCTCAAAAAAAAAAAAAAAAAAGAGGCAGTTCCCATGCCCTTTCCACTGTGTGAGGACACAGCAAGAAGGCAGCATTTCTGAAGCAGAGAGCAAGCCCTCACCAGACTCAGAATCTGTTGGCACCTTGGTCTTGGACTTCCCAGCCTCCAGAACTATGAGCAATAAGTTTCTGTTATCAGTCACCCAATCTAAGGGGTTTTGTGGCAGCAGCCCAGAACTAAGACACACCCATACGATGAAACTCACCCCAAGCTAATTAGCCTCGGCCCTTAGCATGCCTGTACTCCCACTGTCCTTGCACTGATGTCCTAAAAATTGTCTTCAAGAACGCTGGAACTGGGGGCTCTGCTGAGGATCCCCCACCGTGTATTCAGGAAGGAGATGAGATGAGATTGCTCTCAGAAAAGCAGATGGTGAGGTCAGACCAGGGAGATGAGAAGTGTGCCGACAGTCCTTAAATTAGGGACTGCTGGCTGGGCGTGGTGACTCACGCCTGTAATCCCAGCACTTTGAGAGGCCGAGGCGAGTGGATCACCTGAGGTCAGGAGTTTGAAACCAGCCTGGCCAACATGGTAAAACGCTGTCTCTACTAAAAATACAAAAAATTAGCCAGGCGTGGTGGTGGGCACCTGTAATCCCAGTTACTGGGGAGGCTGAGGCAGGAGAATTGCTTGAACCCGGGAGGCGGAGTTTGCAGTGAGTGGAGATCACACCACTGCAGTCCAGCCTGGGCAACAGGAGTGAAACTCCATCTCCAAAAAAAAAAAAAAAAAAGAGGGACTGCTGTTGTACAGGAAGAAGTTGCCACCTTAAGTCAGAATGGCCATTCTCTGAAGTGGAGACAAGGAAGTCAATGAGGCAGATGTTAACAGAGCTC
Source organism: Mandrillus leucophaeus (assembly GCF_000951045.1). NCBI lineage: Eukaryota > Metazoa > Chordata > Mammalia > Primates > Cercopithecidae > Mandrillus > Mandrillus leucophaeus. The sequence continues at coordinate 736,164 of NW_012101310.1, read as the reverse complement.
CTCAACCCTCCTGCCTGGGGAGGGGAGCCTGGCCTCTGCCTGCTGGTGCTTCTGGTTTTACATAAGTGCTCAACGGCTGCATCCCAGGGTCCACAGCTCAACTTCATCCCCCCTTCCTCTGAGCCCTTGCTGCCGCAGAGCTGACTGCTACAAGTGAGTTGGTGCGCTCTTCCCAGCCGACTCTGCTCAGGGCAGGGATCTGCTGTCAGGGCAGACAAAACCAGGACTGGGACGTGGGAACTGGAACCCTGGATGCTGAATGGGTTGGGCTGACTGGAAGCGTAACTGAGCCCTGGTGCTCCACCATGGGGAGGCGGGCCTAGAGCAGATGCCCAAGGGAAAGCAAGGAGAGAGAGTACAGTTCCAGGGCGGCCAGGAGTGGCCTCTGCTGTCCAGTCCTAGGCACCTGGCTGAGCTTTGTCTCCTGCCCTTGCAGCCCATGGGCCACCCCACTTCTGTGCAGTAAACCCTCCTTTCCTGCAGCCAGCCACAGAGCTCGGTGAAAAGGCTGCAGGTGGGGTGGGGCAGCAGCGGCCCTCCCTCTCAGCATTTCTGGGGTTCACAGGAAGGTCTTTCACGCCAAGAACTCTTTCAGCCACCAGGGCAGTGTGAGCCAAGAGGACTGGCTTCCCTTGCCCTAACCCACACCTGCCGCCTGGCTACAGGGGCACACACCTTCCTCTGCCCCACAGCAGACGCCCACATGGGGCTCTGGAGGGCTGGCCGTGGCTCCGAGGAGGTCAGAAAGGGGCTGAGGGCCAGGTCCGTGGGGGCCAGAGTCAACAAGGGCAGCCTGCAGCAGTGTGGAGTTGGTTCCGGCCGAGGGGCCAGGGGGCTAGGAGGCAGGCCCAGGGCAGGCTGTGTGTCTTGAGCACTTCCCTTGGTCAAGGAGGGCAGTCGAACCAGAGAACCAGACCCTGGGGAGAAGACCAGCCCTGTCCCCTGGGAGGTAGGCACAGTGAGGCCTGGCCTGTCCAGCCCTGGGTGGCTTTTCAGATGCTGCTTCCTGCGCCCCTGGCTGCAGTGCAAGGTGCCCGAGTGAGCATCTGGGTCTTCCTTCCTGGGGTACCTCAACTTTGCCTCAGAGTCCCAGTGTTGACCCATTACCAGGCCGTCAAAGGCAACCTGAAGAATGGGGAGCTCCAGGTCACAGCCTCTGCTTAGATTCCTCCAGAGGGCGACTTGTTGCCCCACGGGAGCCCTTGTCCTCTGTCCAGACCCCAGTCCATCCAAAACCTCCCTCCCTCCCCAGCTCCAGTCCGGGCCCAGGAGCCACCATAGCCTGTGAGCTCTAGGCCTTCTGAGGACCCTGCATTGTCACCACCCCAGAAAGTTAGTGGCAGGAGTAGATGGGAACTGACAGATGCCCCTCCTTGCAGATTTGGGGGACCTCCTGCTGGGATCAAAGCTCCCCGCCCAGGCCAGGTTGTAGGAGCTGTCGAGCTGGTGCAGAAGCTACAGATGCTGCTCATTCATCTGCCTGTTGGGAACTGACACATGGCAGGAAAGGCCCAGCCCGGAATAAACAACTTGCAGGCTGGGCCCTGGGGGAGTGGCCGCGGCACAGACTCTGGGGGCTGCTGGCCCTTCTCCTTTCCCTGGCAAGGCCTGAGTGTGTGGGACACCTCCGCGGGGAGGCTTCCTGCCTCCTGGAGGTCTCAGAGATTTATGGGCTGCTCGAGGTGGGCCCCCAGTGGCTCCCAGCAGCTTCCCCCTCCGAAGGAGGCTGGGGTGGTCAGCCTCACCCCTCCCCCACCCAGCCATACCTTCCTGTTGGGCCGGTCCAGCTAGGGGAGGCTTGTCACCCATCTGCCTCGGAGACAGCGGCCAGGACAAATCGGGGGGAGAATAGGAACCCCACAGAAACCATGAAAGCCGCGCAGCCCCATAAATCTCCCGCTGTGGAAAGCGTGTCACGAGCTGCAGCTGCTTTCCTGAAACGCAACTCTCAGCACATGCTTCCCAGGCCCTGCGAAGGGAGGAAGGACCGCCAGAGCCAAGGTTTGGTCTCAGTGATGCTCATCTGCCCTCTCCCGACTCCCTGCCGGGGAATGTGGGAGAGTGGCCGCCACACCTGGGACACGGGGTCACTGCAAGGGGCCGCCACACCTGAGATTGGGGTGGCGGTCACTGCGAGGGGCCACCACACCTGAGATGGGGGCGGTCACTGTGACCCCCGCCTAGTCTATATCAAACTAGACAGAGGGCTGGAGGCTCACTGTGGCCGGGCCTGGCAACTGCCACTGCTGCCCTCAGGAGTCCTCAGGGATCTCCTGCCATGTGCCCGCCACCTGGGCCCTGCCCCAGGACTTGGACAAGATGAGGATACCCAACTCAGAGCTGGCTGAAGGTGTCCCCTCAACCATAAGAACAGGATGACCCTCTCTCACGGAACTGAAAGCAGTGTGGACGCTGCCTCAGTTTCCCATGCTAGGTCCTGGTGCTTGGGCTGTTTCTGGGAAGGGAGAGGAGTTAGCTACCTGAGACCATCTGTCTACCTGGGGGTCCCCAGAGGACAGGACATTAGGAGGTCTTAGAATCAGAGAGCCAGACCCCTGGGAAGGAGACCAGCCCTGTCCCCTGGGAAGTGGGCACAGTCAGGCCTGGCCAGTCCAGCTCTGCACCCCGAGGCTCATCAGTGAAAAGAGATCGGGGGCTGGCACCCTTCTTTGCAAGAGGCTTAAGAAGGGGAGTGGATCTGGGCCCTGCCCCAGCTGGGGCGCCCTCGGCATGGGGGCTGCTGCCTCCAGCACAGCAGCCCCGGGGAGAGCCTGCTGCCCAGGGAGGAAGCTGCAGCCGCCTTCTCCCGTTAGAACGAACTGAAACAGCCTGGCTGCCTCTGAATTCCACGCTTGTCCCCCCGACCCTTTAAGGGGCTGGGCCCACCAGAGGCAGGGACATGGCTGGCAAGAGTCATCCTGGAGGGTGGATAGTGCTCCCCTCCGCCGAGGCCCTCCCACCTCTGGCTCAGCCCCAGTGCTCCCAGGCTGGCTGGATCAGCCAACTAGCTCCTTGCACAACAAAGGCATCGGTGAGGGCAGGGCAGGGCTGGTGGGACATGCCATCGAGAACCACCCAGGAGGAGGATAGAGCAGTGAGCATGCCCCACAACGCCCCGAGGCCGGCACCCTCAGCAGCAGTGGGGGCCCAACCTCCAGAGGAGGGAGAGTGGGAAATCCAGCCTCCCTTGGCGTGGGCTCAGTCCAGTCCACCTTCAGCTCCCTCCGGGGCTCCCAGAAGGCTTGGTATAGAGAATGTTTCAGCCAGAGGCCACCAGACCTGCAGATGTAGATTAATACCACCCCACAGAGCGGGAGTGGCCCGGCTGAGAACCTCTCAAACACTGCCCATTTCCCCACCAAGGTGCCACCTCCAGCAAGCCCCTTTGCCCGACAGCCAAGAGCATCCCCTCTCCACAAGCTGGGCTGGCATTTCCAGGCCGCTCCCGGGGCACCCTGGTGTGGAGCCCTGTCCCGTGTAGGATGAGCATCCATGCACCCTCTACACACGGGACTTGGCTCGGAACTCCTGTTGGCTCCTAAAAGTCAAGCCATCTTCAAAATCTGCTTCCCTGAGGAGACCTGAAGGAAGTAGCTGAGACCCGGGGGCCACAGCAGGGCGGGGGCGGAGCTGAGTGCTGCTGGATGAATTGACTCAGGGGCCGGGGCTTGCAGAGATGGCTCCCAAAGCTCCTGTAGGCTTCTTGGGAGGCTGGGGTCTCCCCCCGGGTACCCCCACAGTATCTCAGAGGCCTGAGCCCAGCACACGCAGAGCTGAGCTGGCAGGTATGTGAAGACTTTGGGACAGGCCTTGGGGAGGAAACCCAGGAACAATGACAGAGGTGCTGAGGTCCTCAGTACCAAAGGCACTCATGCCAGGGGAGGGCCATCGGGAACACCTCACAAAATGCCCACCTGTGCTCTGCGTCGGCAGAAGTGCTCTGTGGTCAGACACACACAGGGCATGGCTGAGCCAGAAGACTAGCATTTCCTGCCTGGTGTCCCCAGCCACACACTCCGGGCACCTTGGACAGATCCCCACCCCACCCCTACTCTGAGCTTTGGTGTCCCTATCTGTAAAAGGGCAGGAGATACGGTTCATCAGATGCTTCTGTGGCCCCTTACAGCCCTCCCTCCCCACCCCTCCTTCCTAAAAACAGGATGCTCAGAGGAGAGGAAAACAGCATCAGGAGAGACAAGAGGAAGCTCCAGGGAAGGGGCAGATGAGGGCCAGGAAGCTGCCCAGATCCCAGGGAGAGCCCTTCTGGGGCCCACCTCTCCCCTCAGGGCTCCCCCTCTGCGGGATGGCAAGTCACTGTGCTGGGAAGGGCCGCATCTCCCCCCAGAGCCGCCTGGGCTAGGAGGCCCCAGTATCGCAGCACCCTGCCCCCACCGGGCTCACACCAGAGCGGCTTCCTGTGGGCTCTGGGGCTTTTCTGTCGAGCTGTCATGGGGACCGACTGGCCCTCCCTGGCCAACCTGGTGGTCACCCACATTCCACGACCTCAGGCTGACTCACACGGGCCCAGCTCCACATCTGGCCTCCATATGGGCCTGGCACTCGGGGAGGGGGGGTCACATCTGGTGGGGGAAATCAGAGGATTCCCCAGGGGCCAGTGACCCCAGGGAAGGGTCAGCAAGCCTCCAAAACACCGTGCCACGTGCTGCTGGCTGGTCTGCGTCCTGTCCCTGGACAGGGGGGCAATGCTCAGGGGAGGTGGCCTCTCGCAGCCATCACATCAGCTGCCTCTGGGCCCACAGCAGGGGCCCTGACCTTGGGGGACAGCCCCCAGGGTGCTCCCCTAACATCTGTGCCCACATCCAAGACATAGTAACTTCATTCCTACAAAGGGGCTGATAACCTGTCCAGCTTTCCGCACTTGAAGGAACTGAGCCTGATCAGGAATAGCCATTGACTCCAAGGTCAAGAAAAGGAGAGAGGGTGCTGCTACTGAAGGGGAGAGGGTGCTACTGAAGCGGAGAGTCCATCATTTGCTGTGAAGCCCCGTGTCCCTGAGGCTAGCTGGAGACAAGCGGTGGCAATGGTGAGACCCTCCCCACTCCGGCTCATTTGATTCCCAGCCTGAGCGACCGGACAAGGGCTGAGCCAGGACCGGGATCCATCCACCAGCACCTCCACCAGCCCCAGTCACCACTGTCCGCCACGCTCTGACCCACATCAGCTCCGCAGTGAGCCACGGCCATCCCCCCACTGCCTCTTCTCCACACCCGCCTCCACTCCAGCTGGTCTCCCCACTCACCATCGGGGTCTTCCTGGAAGCTTCCTCCAACACGCAGCCATACCCATCACCGATTCCACCTCTGCCGTCACCACCCACCACCACCACCACCGTCCCTGCCACTATGCCCAGTGCCCGTGCCGCACCATCTCGGACATCCCCAGCACCAC
>NW_012101310.1:727723-729345 GCF_000951045.1 Mandrillus leucophaeus | reverse complement strand
TGGAGACGTTCCTCCCTCCACCTGGGAGCCTTGCTTTGCCCAGTGAGCACTGGTTACTCAGGCTCCCTCCTCCAGGAAGCCTTCCCACCCTCGCCCTCTCTCGAGAATGGACCATACTGTGTGTGTGCCCACCTCAGGCTGCAAGCCGGCCACACCCCTCCTTCTGTGGCTCTTGTCTGTGTCGGTCTCCCCTCCCAGACTATAAGCTCTCTGAGGGTCAACACTGAGCCTCACACAGATCTACAAGCACAGCACCCAAGGCAAGACGGGGCCCACAGCAGGCGCTCAATGAACGGGCGTGGAGGGGCAGCTGGGGGTGGAAACGGGTGTGCGAGGGGCCAGGACTTCTTCTCGGGATATGCATTGCTGTGACGGTGTATGTGTAATGATGTGTGCATGTGCGTGATAGGGTACGCCTGTGTGATGCTGTTTGTGTGGTGGTATGTGTGTAGTTATGGGGTGTGTGATGGGGTGTGCATGCATGATAATGTGTGTGTGATGTGTATTGTGGTGTAGTGTGACATGTGTGTGATATCTGTAATGTGTGGTTGTAGGCATGTGTGATGGTGTGTGATGGGGTGTGCATGTGTGTGATAATGTGTGATGTGTGTGTAGTGGTGTAGTGTGTGAATGTGTGTGATGTGTGGTATGTGTAATGTGTATGCGATTGTATGCGTGTGATGCTGTGTGTGGTAGTTGTGGCTGTGTGATAGTGTGTCTGTGTGATGGTGTGTGTATCTGATGTATATGGTGTGATGTATGTGTGTATGTGTGGTATGTGTGCCTGTGTGATAGTCTATGTGATGCTGAATCTATTTGATGTGTATGGGGTGTGTGTGCACACATGTGTGGTACGTGTGCCTGTACGATACAGTGTGTATGTGTGATGGTGTATCTGACATACAGGGTGTATGTGTGCATGTGTGGTATGTGTGCATGTGTGGTATGTGTGCCCGTGTGATAAAATGTGTGATGGTGTATCTATCTGATGTGTGTGGTGTATGTGCGCATGTGTGTGGTACATGTGCCTGTATGATTGTGTGATGGTGTGCATATCTGATGTGTGTGCATGTGTGCCTGTGTGATAGTGTGTGGTGTATCTGATGTGTGTGGGGTGTGTGATGGTGTGTTTGATGTGTGACGGTGTATCTATGCATCCATGTGTGGTGTGTGCCCCTGATAGTGTGTGGGCATGCATGTGTGGTGTGATAGTGTATGTGTTTGATGTGTGTGTATGCCTGTGTGATAAAGTATGTGTGGTGTGTGTGTGGTGTATGTGTATGATGTGATAGTGTGATGTGTGTGCGCGCGTGTGGTGTGTCTGAGAGTGTGGTGTGTCTGATAAAGTATGTGGTGTGTGATGTGTGTGGTGTGATGGTGTGTGCCTGATTGTGTGTGCATGCATGTGTGGTATGCGTGTGATAGTGTGCGTGCCTGTGTGTGTTAGTCTATGTATCTGTGTTTGATGTGTGTGGGGTGTGTGTGCCTGTGTGATAAAGTGCCTGTGGTGTATGTGATGGTGTGTATGTGTATGATGTGTGACTGTGATAGTCTGATGTGTGGGGTGTGTATGCGTGCGTGTGGTGTGCCTATGTGATAGTGTGTAATGGTGTGTTTGATGT
>NW_012101310.1:720680-722168 GCF_000951045.1 Mandrillus leucophaeus | reverse complement strand
GAGTAGCTGGGACTACAGGCGCCCGCTACCTCACCCGGCTAGTTTTTTTGTATTTTTTAGTAGAGACGGGGTTTCACCGTGTTCACCAGGATGGTCTCGATCTCCTGACCTCGTGATCTGCCCGCTTCGGCCTCCCAAAGTGCTAGGATTACAGGCTTGAGCCACCGTGCCCGGCCAATTTTTTGTATTTTAAGTAGAGACGGGGTTTCACTATGTTTGCCAGACTGGTCTCGAACTCCTGACCTCGTGATCCGCACGCCTCAGCCACCCCGAGTGTCCCCAACTTTTAAGTGACCACAAGAGTCCCAGGAACAGTCCTGGAACCGGAAACACCCCACCACCGCCAGGGCTGAGGAATGCCAGGGACAGTGTCAGTCCTGGCTGTGGAGTCACAAGCTTGGAGTGTGGTGAGGAGGACATGAAAGCTAGCAGTGCCAGAGCCCCAGCCCCTATCATCTCCCTGGGGGGATCCCACTGTGTCCCCCTCCCCCAACCTGCTCTTCCTCCAGCCTTGTCTTGCAGCAGAAATGTAGACAGCCAGGTGAGGCGCCTGGGCTGTGGGTGTCAGGGCAGGAGCCGGGTAACCACCATGAGGTCTAGAAAGATGAGCACATGGGGTTGGCCCGCAGCTCTCTGCAGGAATTGTGATGGGAAGGAAAAGCTCAAGGAAGGCCTCTGTGGAAGGAGCGGGAGGCCGGGCCACTGCCTGGCTGGGTGACTGGGCAAGTCACCTCACCCAGCCAGGCCCGTGTCACTGCCTATGACGTGAACCTGAAGTCCACCGTCCCTGCCACCTGCTTCGCTGATAACCCATGAGGGAGTCGGGTGTCGGACAAAGGGAAGGCTGAGACAGGGAACAGAGGGTCTGATGACACCTGAGGCTGTGCCTCACCCTTCCCCGACAAAGAGAGATGCTCCCCATTGCCCAGGGCTGCTACAACAGGGCAGGACGCAGGGAAGGCCTAAGGGGCTCCTTGGAGTCTATGAAAGGAGGGTGTCAGGTTCAGCAGACAGAGAGAGGCTGCCTGAAGAGAAGGGGTGAGGGGCCAGGAGAGCTCTGAGGGGCCAAAGTGCCCCCTGGAACATTGTTGGGGAGGCAGAATTCACTGGAAGGAACAAAGTCAGAGGACAAGAAAACCAGGTTCAGTCAACTAGAATCCGGTGGAACACAGGATCGGCTTTGGGCAGTTTTACAAGCCCCATTTTCATGATTTCACTTAAAATGATAAAAAACAGAGCAGAGGCTGTGAGTCGGTGCCTTCCTCCCTGCTCCTGGCTGCCTCTCCACAGTGTAGCTGCTGAAAGGGTTATTCAAGATGAAAACCAAATCAAACAGGCGATCAAAACAATCTATCCCCCAAGCAAGCCCACCTAATCCTCTCCCTTCCCCTCCTACTTCCTTGCTGAGGTTACCCCCAGGCCTCGTGCAGGGAAGGATGGGGAGAGGAGAGGGCTTTCCCTCTGCAACCCGTAACTCCTCGGGGTCCG
>NW_012101310.1:715282-715835 GCF_000951045.1 Mandrillus leucophaeus | reverse complement strand
TCCGCGGAGCCCCAGACCCGCGCTCTTCAGCCACACAAGGGCAAGGCCCAGCCCGCGAGGCGTGGAGGAGGAAGGGGGTCCGGGGCTGCTGGCAGCCAGGCCTGCTCTTCACCCAGCAGGGGCAGCAAACCCGAGGTTCTAATTAGCGGCTTCTGGAACATCCAAGTGCCCTGGGTGAAGGAAATATGCTTCTCCTAATTGGCCCCCTGCCGGGTGTCAGTCAGAGAGCAGGGATTACGCAGCCTCCGAGGGAGCCCCTGCCCGGCTCGCCCTGGCCTGCCCGGCCTGGCCTCCCCTGCTCTCTCATCCCCAGGCCAGCTCCCTCCTGCCCTCCCCCTGCTGGTCACCTTCTCCCTGGGCTGGCCCAAGTCTGTGTGGGAGGGACACCCCCTTACACACCTTCTCAGAGGGGCCAGGGGCCCAACACATGACTCATGGGAGATTCTCCATAGAGGCCAGCAGAGCCCACTGGAGGCGTCGCCCCAGCTTCAGACAAACCTGTGGGCCTGGCGTTGTCCTCAGGGCCCCCGCCAGCCCCTGTGGGGCCACTCAC
>NW_012101310.1:708868-710142 GCF_000951045.1 Mandrillus leucophaeus | reverse complement strand
TGTGGTGATTGTGGTGTGCCTATGTGATAGTGTGTAATGGTGTGTTTGATGTGTGTGGTGATTGTGTATGCGTGCGTGTGGTGTGTGCCTGTGTGATAAAGTGCGTGTGGTGTGTGTGTGATGGTGTGCTTATGTGTATGATGTGACTGTGATAGTCTGTGATGTGTGGTGTGTGTGCCTGTGTGATAGTGTGTGTGATGGTGTTTGATGTGTGTGGTGTGTATGATGGTGTGTGCATGCGTGTGCGGTATGTGTGCCTGTGAGTGGTGTGGACGTGAGCACAGTGGTTGTGTGAGATGTGGGAGGCAGTGCAGACAGGAGGAGGTGAGTGAGGACGGAACAGTGGAGCTCCCCACAGGAGCACGGGGATGGGATGGGAGGAAGGGGGTGGAAGGGAGATGGGAAGGGAAGAGGCGGCGGCAGAGGGGCTCCGCCAAGGAAGCCTCTTGGCTTGGCGGGGTGTGAGGCGGGGCCTCGTGAGGCAGGGCTGGGATGCTTCAGTCCCCTGGCGGTGGTTTCCGGGACCGTGGTTTCAGGTGTGCGCTGTGTGACCACAGGGCAGGTGCCTCCAGCAGGGCCATGCTCCGCCTGTATCTGAGCTGCCCCACCGGATGCCAGCTGTGTGGTGGGCACGCGCACACCCACCCACTCCACTCGCCACCTCCTGGCAGAGGAAGGGTCCCTCCAAGGCTGGGCTTTCCTGAGAAGCTGGTAGGAATCACGAATGCGCTTGAAAATAATAAAACCTGTCTTCTGGGAACAACTGCTTCCCGCTCAGCCTCCCTGGCAGCTCTCCTTCAAGCATTTGCAAGAAGAGCCGGATCCCCTAGAGGGCAACAGAGGACTGAATGCCCCAGGAGGGGGCGGCCAGGTGACCTGAGACAGCCTCCCCACGGCCCCCACCCCTTAGACACGGTGCCTGCTGTGGGCAGGGGACACGGCCAGGGTCTCACTTAGAAGGATATCATGTGCCCTGGACTACACCTCCATGTGACAGATGAGGAAACCGAGGCCCCGGCGGCGAAGCTCCCTGTCCAGTCACACAGCAAATTAGGAACCTGCGTCTCCAGAGCTCCCTTCGGTCCTGGGGTCCCTCCAATGTGAGTGGCATGGCAGGGCCTTTGCACTGAGGCCCCCCCACCCCAAATCCCTTTGCCTTGCTTTCTGCCTCCAAGCCCACCGGAACTGGGCTCTGGCTCACTAAGTGTGTGCCCCAGAGAACACGGGGCAGGGCTGGCGCCCCGAGCCCGCAGGCCCCGTCTCATCCGCCCCCA
>NW_012101310.1:697257-706496 GCF_000951045.1 Mandrillus leucophaeus | reverse complement strand
AAGGGTTATTCAAGATGAAAACCAAATCAAACAGGCGATCAAAACAATCTATCCCCCAAGCAAGCCCACCTAATCCTCTCCCTTCCCCTCCTACTTCCTTGCTGAGGTTACCCCCAGGCCTCGTGCAGGGAAGGATGGGGAGAGGAGAGGGCTTTCCCTCTGCAACCCGTAACTCCTCGGGGTCCGCTGCTTTGCTAGGACGACAGTGCTGTGGTGCCCAGGTCCGAAGCCTAGGAAAGCTGCAAAAGCCTTGGGTCTCCCTGCTCAAGTCCTCATCTCACAGGAGGGCTGCCAAGGGGAACGGGGAGAGGCGTGCCCCATGGCCCACCTCACAGTCCCCAGGGGACACTGGAGACCCAGGGCTGGGAGGATGCAGTCCCTGCAGCTCAGGGGCCTCATGTGGTGTGTTTTTTTTGTTTGTTTGTTTTCTGAGATGGAGTCTCACTCTGTCGCCCAGGAGGCCAGACAAGAGTGCAGTGGTGTGATCTCAGCTCACTGCAACCTGTGCTTCCCAGGTTCAAGGGATTCTCCTGCCTCAGCCTCCTGAGTAGCTGAGATTAGAGGTGCGCGCCACCACACCCAGCTAATTTTTGTATTTTTAGTAGAGACGACATTTCACCATGTTGCCCAGGCTGGTCTCACATACTCACCCTCAGGTGATCTGCCCACCTCGGCCTCCCAAAGTGCTGGGATTACAGGCGTGAGTCACCACACCCAGCCCTGAGCTCCTTTCACAACAACCCGGGGCCCTACTTTCCTGGCGTGGAGACAGCACTTCCTTTAACTTAATGTAACTGCAGGTTTGATTTCTAAATTCAGGTTTGTTTTCCTGTGGGAGGCGGACGTTTCTGCACTGCCCTGGGATGTATACAGCTGAACGCAGCTTTTCGGAACTGACTGTGGACCCCTGGAGGGCCTTGAACGTCGATGTCCATGGCCTGGCAGCTTCTGAATTGATGCATAATACGTGCCAGCTGCTCTTCTTCACCCTGTGGGAGGCCAGACGGCCTGTGGGGAGCGGGGCTGGATGACTGGGGTCTTACCCTGGCTTCGGTGTGTGTGTTGGGAGTGTGCGTATGAACTCTCACATACACACATACAATACATGAGAACATTTTAGAAGTTCTCTAGATTCCTTTGGATACCTTTGGGCCTCGTCATTTATTTCACTATGCTAAAAGGTCCTGACCACTGTCCTTATTAAAGAAGAAAGCCTTGTTTTCAAGCAGCTGGCCCAGTTAGGATCTCCATGAGGCCCGAGTCCCAGGGCAGGGCCGCCGGACCCTCACGGGGTCAGGGAAGGGACGGAGCTCAGATTCTGGGCGGTGAGGCCGCCTCCACAGGTGGCCTTCGTTTCTCACCCCACTTCTTCCACCGCCATTTCCTCCTTCCTCCCCTTTCCCCACCAGCTTCCTTTGGATGCAGAGGTCACGGTTCTCTGGGAGCCTGTTAGGCACCTGTGCTGTGTCCTCCCAGTATACACTCAGCAAATCGCACCATCTCCATCTTATGGATGAGGAAACTGAGGCTCAGGTAAGCAACGGGACTCATCCCAGATCCCCTGAGAAGCATATGATTAGGACAGCCTTGGGAAGCTGAGCAGAAGCAAGAGGTGGTTCTGCCTTCCCAGAGGTGGCCAGGAGGTACTGGGGCTGGCAGGGCCACTGAGGGGATGGGGGCTTCACCTCCTGGGGCCAGCTACAGATGGGACAGGAGAGATGGGCTACGTCCAGCTGGAGGGAGGAGGAGGACGGAGGGAGGTGGGCAGATATGGATTGTTGTGGGCCCAGAAGAGGGTGACCAGCCCCAGGCTCAGTCCCCGGCCCATCAGGTCAAGGAGAGGCCCCATGCTAGAAAGAACCACGCCTGGATTCAGGAGCCCTGGGCCTGGGGCTCCTTCCTGGCCTATGGTGGCGGGGCCTCAGCCACCCACGTGCATGCCCTGGCTGTATGCAGGGGCCTTGCCAGTGGTCAGCTGGACAATACTTTTGGGGTTTGTTTGCATCCCCCATTCTGAAGAGCCCCCGCCACCAGCCCCAGCTCTTTACACACACCTGCCTGCTGGCCACTGCAGGCTCCCAGACCGTCTCCGCCCTCCACAACCACCGTGAGGGCAAGCGGACAGGACACACCCTTCCTGGGAAGGGAGCCTGAGGTCACAGGTGACAGCAATGTCTGCAGGCCCCCAGGACTGTCTGCCCCGTAGGTCCGGGCACTGGAACTTCCGGTGCATAGGAATGAGGGCTGAGCCGTTTGCAGCGCAGACTTCCGGCCCCGCTACAGCCTGGCGGAACATTTGAAATGCACCGGGGAGCTCCCAGCCCCTGTCTGATGCCCAGAGAGCTTCCCTTTGAGCAACGTGGACTCGGTTCAAATCCCCGCAGTATCATGCAGACACAGAAGACCACAGAGGTACAGCCACTGATCTGTGGCCACACAGCCCATCAGGGGCAGAGTCAAGGCCAGAGGCCAGCCTGGGTGTCCCAGGCTCGGGGCGGTGAAGGGGAGAAACCAGGCCGCTGGGCTCCTCATGCCCCCTGTCTCTGAGGGCCAAGGAGGAAAAGATGAGAAATTCCCAGGATGAGAAATTCCCAGGCATGGGATCCGTCCGCCTAGTTCCCATCGGTCACAGGGTCTCCACGACGAACACCCACCGGGAGCCAGCTGCACCCCAGCCCCAGCGCCTCGCTGGTCACGTGGCCCCCTCCCATCCTCCCCACACAAGGGGACTCTTACTCACCATAGTCCTTCTTGCAGTACTTTTTCATGTTAATCTTCAGCTTCCCCTTGGAGGCCTTGCAGTAGGAATCGCAGTCTGCAGTGGGGTGGGGGGAGCACAGACAAAAACTAATTAGGCTGGCGATGAATAGGCTGGCGGGCAGAGTAGGAGGCCGCCTCCCTAAATAGCCAGAGGCCTGTGATACCCATGGGCCAGGCCAGGCGGGCAGACGGCCATTCAGGGCAGGACTGGGCTTCTAAAGAGGCCTGAGGGACAAAGGGCCCCCATCTGACCCACCCACCCCCTCCCTGGCCTGACGAATCCTTTAGCCACCGCCTGCAGCCGCCCTGGCCTCCGTGAGAGTCTCGGGGGGCTCCTGCCACCCAGGGCTTCTGAGCACCACACAGAATCTCCCTATTCTTAAGACGCAACTGGAGCCTGATTAAAGCCGATAGAGGCCTCATTGTCACCCCGCGCCCCGGGTCTGTGTCAGGCGCTGGCTTTCATGGCGCAGAGCCTCTGGCTGGGGTCAGGTCTCAACAAAAGAGGTCACGGGGGAAATTAGCAGCCCATGAAGCATTAGAAAACCCCTTTGGTGTCCACTCTACTGGAGTGTGCAAATAAAATGCCTGACGAAGACGAGTTCAGTTCTAATGGGCCCTACTGCTGAGAGGCAGGGCTGCTGGGCCTGCGTCCACTGGGTATCACTGGGCGATTCCAGGGCCCAGCCGAGAGCCAAGCAGGATGTGCGGGGCACCAGGGCCTGCCAGCCCTTGGGCCTGTGTCAACCCCCAAATGCAACTTCCTCACTTCAGCCCAACCATGGCCTTTCCCTGCCAGCCATCACTGTTCTTTGAACAAGGAGACACAATTCCTTCGCTAAGTCTGTGTGTGACAGCTTCACGTGACGGCACAGCCCATCGCAGAGGCCCAGCAAATCTCCCCCGGTCTGCCCTGCCCCGAGCACTCAGCAGGCAGGATCTCCTTCACTTCTCACAACCCTTCTTTGATGTGTAGGTATCATTCCCATTCTGCAGACAAGAAAACTGAGGCTCGAAGAGGGTAAGCCACCTGCCCAGTGCACGCCGGGTAGTTACTGTCAAGGCTGGCCTGAGATGCCGAGATCCCTGCACTCTTGGTTAGGCGATACTCTGACAGATTCCCCCTCAGTGTGAGCGGAGGTGAGCTCAGAGCCAGGGATGAGGAATGCCCTGTATTTTAGCAATTCCCAGACTGCCGAGGGGAAGACCAGCCAGGCTGGCCATGGGGAAGGAGTGCGGAGCTGCAGGGGGCCCAGCCTGTTCTAGAAGCAGTGGTGGCATGGGTTGGTAAGAAGTCGGCTGCGTGTGTGTCCTGGTGAGGGATCAAGAAAAGAGGACCAGGCGGGGAAAGATTCAACATACACGTGCACACACGGGCGGCTGCTCCAGGGGTAGGTGGCAGCCTCTGTCCCGCAGACGGAAAACCAAGGTCAAGGTAGGCGAGGAGTGATTTGTGTGGGAGCACAGGGGGAAGCACAAGCAGGAAAGCCGAGGCCTCCTGGTGCCGTCTGCACCCCAACCCAGGGCTTAGATCTACAGTGAGTGTTCAGGCAGCCCTCTCCAGATCTGGCCTCTAGCGGCTGCTGCCTCCATCAAGGTCCTGGGATACATTGACTGATGCCTCAATGAAGATCAATGCAGCTCCATCCCACTACCTTGGGGGCCATGGGTGTGGTAGCCTCCCCCTGCTTCCTGTGCCAGCCTCTTGGGGTCCCCACTTAGGAACCAGTCTGAGGAAATGGGAGAAAAACAGCCCTGCTTCCTGCTGCCGATGATCTAAGCCCTCGGAGCACCTTCATGACACCCCGGCTCCACGACGCTGGTGGCCACAGTACCCATCCCTTCTGCCATCTGGATGGCTGCTTGGTTGCTGGAGTAGGGATTTCTTGAGGTGCAGGGACTGGGCTGTCCAGAGAGAGTGGCCCTCACTCTACTGTGGCCAAGCCTGAGAGGTTGGATGAAAGTGACGGCAGCCCAAACACGCAAGTCAACGGCGCCATCAGCACCACCGGCACCGCGGCCGCACTTCCCTGTGGTGAACAGCCGCTCTGGGCCGCCTCTTTGCCAGCTCAGGGACAGATGACGCTCACAATGAAGCCACTGCTGGGGCTGAACCCAGGTTGTGCGTAAGTCCTGGCGATTCTGCGTGAGCTGGCTGAAATCCCTTCCTGCTTTCTCCACTTAGGGAAGCGCATTGGAATGCAAGCGGTGCCCAGTGACGTTCTCGCAGGGGCGGCCTTAAATCCATTCTCCTTGCCTTCTTATTTGATTGTATTATTGTCATTATTATTTTACAAAAGCCATCATCCCACACCAGCGCCTTCATTTCCAGTCAGGAGGAAATCCCTTTCACCTGCCTCCTCGCCATGGGCCAAGGCGCACCCCTTCATCTCAGCCTCGTAGACAGCACAGGCTGGGGCAGAGAGGGGGCCTTTGAGCACGTCAGCTCTTCCGAGCCTCAGGGATGTTTTGAGGGAGGGACTGCAGTGCCTGGCTTAGAACTGAGAGCGCAGAAAGGTTCCAGAGCAGGCTGCCCGAGGTAAGCTCCGCCCCAGGGGGGCAGCAGGGAGGCAGATGAGTCCTGGGACAGCCTGCCCCTGTCCCTTCGGCGTCACTGTCCCAGCCTAGAAACCTCTACAGCTCTTCTCTCCAGAGCCAAGTGTCTACCTGGGACAGAGACTGCCCTAGAATGCGTGGCATCCATCACTGCCTAATTAGATTGCACTCCCAGGCCCTGCTTGACAAATCACAGTCATCACCCATGAATATCCAGTGTGTACCTCACTAATGGCAGCGACTCCCACCATACTAATGAGGCGCTGGGCACTGTTCTCACGGTTGATGAACTCGTCTTGGCCCTTCAATCAGGCCCCATTTTCTAGATGAGAATCTAAGGCACGGAGATACTGGTGACTCACCAGCTCAAGGTCGTGTGCCCAGTGAGGCAGCCTGGCGGCCGAGCCCCTGCTCTTAACCTCCTGCTCCCAGTCCTGGCTATGCAGCGGCATCACGATGCCTGGGTCCCGCTCCCAGGACTTTCTGATTTCTTTGGTTAAGGGAGTGACCTGAGTGTCTGAATTTTTTTAATGTTCCCCAGATGGTTCTAAAGCACAGCCAGGGTTAGAACCACAGTCTGAACCAATTGTGAGAGATGGGGACAGTCTCTGCATCCATGATTAGCACTGAGCACCCAGTGTGGCAGAGAAAAGATCCAGATAAGGTGGCTGCTGAGTCCAACTGGAGAGTGCTCAGAGAGAACCTCAGGCTGCTTGCCCTTACAGAAAATGACATCAGCCTCTGAGCATTTGGAGTTGCATTTGCTTTTTCTTTTTTTTCTTTTTTTTTTTTTTTTGGTGTCTTTCCTTTCTGTCAGCTGGAAATTCTTGTCAGATCAGTGTGCTTGTTGCAAAATGTCCCGTACGCCCTTCAGATTTGCTAGGAAAACAAAGACCAAGCTTGCTAGAATTGTATGTAAAATACAGGTAACTAGGCTTGGAAGGAGAGGCTGAAACATTCTCCCTTGGGTAAAGTGAATAACCTTCAGAACATGGACACTGTGACAGCTACTTGGCTGCTTGTGGACTCTTTGTTTAGGTTGTATTCCAGATAGCTGAGGTCACTGGACAATGGCCCCCGAACAAGGAAAATGTTACTGTACGTTCTCTCTTTATGGTACACACAAAGCTACAGAGAGTGCTTCACGACGGACAAACCACAGCTTTAAAATGCAGCTTTGACTTCTTCTTCAAACTGGCATCTACTTGGCAGCCTCTCGTGTAGCTCCTCCTTGTTTTGTTCCAAAATAGCCGTAAAGACAATGAGAAAACCTGAACATTCACACTAGTGCCAAAAAACGAAACTGATGATGACCCAACGCTGGGATCTGGGAGCAATCTCTAGTAATTAAAGGCAGATGGTGGTGGAATAAGCAAAACCTGTTCAGGTTTTACCTCAGGACACAGCTCTTTGTCTGATGAGCAGAAAGGTCCTGAAAAAAGAGAGGAGGACAGAGTGACAGGGACCAGAGAACAAATAAGCAGGAAGTGAGTGGGGACAGTGGGGACAATCCCTCCTCCAGAGACGGGAAGTTTCAGAACTGGTAGGGACCAGAAGGACGGTAGTACAGCAAAGATCTCACCTTGTATTTCTTTCTTTTTCTTTTTTTTTTTTTTTTGAGATGGAGTCACGCCCTGTCTGTCATCCAGGCTGGAGTGCAATGGCATGATCTCGGCTCACTGCAACCTTCGCCTCCTGGACTCAAGCAATTCTCCTGCCCCAGCCTCCCAAGTAGCTAGTACTACAGGCACACGCCAGCTCGTCCACCTAATTTTTTGTATCTTTAGTAGAGACAGGGTTTCACCAAGTTGGCCAGGCTGGTCTCGAACTCCTGACCTCATGATCTGCCCGCCTCGACTTCCCAAAGTGCTGGGATTACAGGCGTGAACCACTGTGCCCAGCCTCACCTTGTATTTCTCTCTAAATCATTGCAGAGAATCAGAAAATCAGGCAATGCAGAGAAGGGAAGAGCACTACCTCCACAGAGCAGAAGGAAATCCAGGGAAAGGCTGGTAGAAACAAGGAGCTGAAGACGGAGCTCTGCACCTTCCTGGCCATCCTCCTTAAATCTGAGATGGGAATCCAGCCATTGCGTCAGTACGTGGATCTGCAATTTTTTTCTTCTTCAAAGGACCAAACAGTGAATACTTTAGGCATAGAGGACCATACAGTTGCTGTTGCAACTATTCATCTTTGTCATTTTATGTATGGCTTAAAAACAGCCATACATAATAGGTGTACATGCCAAATGGGCATGGCAGACTAAAAAGAGTAAAATGACACAGCCTCTATGAACTAGCACAAGAAAGGCAGTAAGGGAGATGAAGCTGAGCTGAAACAAAAAGGATGTGTGAAAGAAAAAGTTGGAAAAAGATGAAATCCCTGTAGCACAATTAAAATCCCCTTCAGAAGGGCTGGGTGTGGTCTCACACCTGTAATCCCAGCACTTGGGAGGCCGAGGCAGGAAGATCACTTGAGGCTAGGAGTTCAAGACCAGCCTGGGCAATGCGGCAAAATCCCATCTCTTAAAAAAATGAAATAAGACGAACAAAAAGACCATAGCCAGGTGTGATGGCCACTCGGGAGGTTGAGGTGGGAGTATTGCTTGAGCCCAGGAGTTTGAGGTTATAGTGAGCTGTGACTGTACCATTGCATTTTAGCCTGAGTGACACAGCAAAACTCTGTCTCTAAAAATAAATAAGTAATCCACTTTGAAAGCAGCAAAGATTCATGATACTGTAGAAAACTGATCCAGAAACACGGAGAATAAATTGGAGAAACTCTTACAAAATTTAGAGGAAAAAGACAATGTACATATTTAGAAGGAAAGAGCTCACTGAAGTTTTGCAAAAATCAATGAAAGGGGACCAACATCCAGACACAGCTCTGCAAAACATATGAAATACGAGGATAAGAAAAGAATATATACAGATTAAAAAACAAGAACAACAAGCCAGTGAGATGATCATGGAGCAATGTCTATAAGGTCTTAAGGGGAAAAATTTGTGACTAAGAATTTTATACCCAGCTAGACTGTCTTATATGTATGTAGGCCACAATAAAGAAAAGACATTCTCAAATGCGCAAGGGCTCAGAAAATGTTCCAATTATGCATCCTTTTTGAAATAAATACTTGAGAATGTTTTCCAACCAACTATGAAATGAATCAAAAGTAAGAGTTTACAGGGGAAAGTGATGGCATAAACACAAGGTGATGGTGATTGACATCTCTGTGCTTACTGGTGATGAAAACTGAAACCAGTCAACATAGAGATGCCAAATTTGATTCTAAAACATAACGCAAGTATCAAAATAGTTTTTAACTGTTTGAAAGGGAACATCAGTGTCTCTCCTCCTCTGTCCCCGTGTGTGTGTGTGTGTGTGTGTGTGTGTGTGTGTGTGTGTATCTATCTAGTTGTGTATATATAAAATATTTAAATTTAGTTTGAAACTTCAGATCATATTAAAAACTATGAAGTAGAATGAGGTGGGGAATAAAACCCTTTGTCTTAAGTATAGAGAATGTAAAAGATGCTATTTCATGCTCAATTCTGACAAGTAAGAGCCATTAGATCAACTCATGTTTCTGAAAAACCCAAAGATAATCACAGAACTCTGGCAAAAACAGAATATAAATTATAGCTAATATGCCAAAAGATAAAACAGAAAAAATGAAAAATATAAGAAGCAATTATGATACATTAAGAGCACAGAAGGGCAACCACTAAAGACAAAACAATGAAGGTAAATGGATCCAACTGCTCTACTGAAAAACTGAATTTAAAACAGAGTGCTATTTAGGGGAATATAACCAAATAAAATGATTTTTTTTTTTTTGTGAGATGGAGTCTCGCTGTGTTGCCCAGGCTGGAGTGCAGTGGTGTGATCTCAGCTCACTGTGGCCTCCGCCTCCCAGGTTCAAG
>NW_012101310.1:694550-696389 GCF_000951045.1 Mandrillus leucophaeus | reverse complement strand
CAGTAGCAAAGGTGTATCAGCAAATGAAAACAAAAAAATGAACCAAGAGTGGAAATGTTAGTATCAGCAAAGTAGAATTCAGGGCAGGCATGCTTATAGTGGAAAAAAGAACATCACCTAGTAATTAAACAGGAATTTTTTTATGTAGAATAACATCTCATTGAAATATATTAGGCAAAAATCAATAGTAATACAAAATGAAATGGACAGAAATCCTTAGTGAAAGAATGCTAAATTAATCCCAAGAAGCCAAAACTATACAAAGCCACATTTCCTGACCACAATATTATTTGTTATTAAAGAATAATGAAAATAAATGAAATGCATTCAATTCTAGGAGTTAGAAAATGAGCAAAACAAAACCCAAAGAAAGCAAAAGGAACGAATTAATAATAACAGAAGTAGAAATTAATATAGTAGAATACAGGAAAAAAATATATAAATACATCCAAGAACCGATTCTTTGAAAAATCCAAATACAAGCTTAAAAAAAAAAAAGATGAAACACTGTCATGTTTAACTGCAAATAAAATGAAAAGAAAACAGAACTTTAAGAAGTAACAAGAAATAAATTACAAGGCTAGTATATACAACTTTAGCCTAGAAATCTTGGAAATCTGAATGAAATGCAAAATGTTAGGAAAACATAAAGGACCAAGTTAAACTGAGTAAGAGACATGGAATCTGAATGGATAAATAGTCATAAGAGATGTCTGGATAGAGATGGTTTCAGAGGTAGGTCCATGTAAACATTGAAAGGACACATCAATTTCACGCTATTTGATCTGTTCAGAAACACAGAAAAAGATGGAAAGCGATTAAGACGAAACAGATGACAGTGCTAAAAACTGACCATTTTGCAACTTAAGAAAAGCAGTTTTGTATGATTCAGCCTTAATATAAAAGCTGGCATAACCATATATACACACAGACTATATGGGCCAATTGATTAGCCTCATTTACCAGGAGACCCAATGTTTTATGCCCCCTAGTTTCCCATCCTACCCCCACCCAGCCACTGGGACCCCATCCACCCTGCCAGGACACACTCAGGAGTAACAAGTAAATAGTAGGCAGGATGCCCTGCTGCCCTGCTGTCTCAGGGGAGCCTCTGGAGCTAGGATTGAGGGCATAGGTAAATACTGGCAGCTCTGCAGGGGGTCCTGCACCAGGCCTGCTCTTCTATCTCACTCTACTCCCCAAAAAGAGACAGAAGCTGCCAGGGCTGGACACAGGCACCGCCTGGCCCCCTACTCGGACGTGCTCTGTCCCAGGGAGAGCCACTGAGACCTGGAGGTCGCCATCTGCCTGGCTCGCAGCAGGCCCATCCTGGCTAGCTGGCATCCTGGCTCCTCCTGGGGGCAGCCTACCCTCCCTTTTATTCCTCCCACCTGCTCCCCTGACCCACCCCCAGCCAAGAGCCAAGAGGTGGCCTGCAGGCCCAATCCCAGCGGCCGAGACCGTCCTGCCTCTTCCTCCACCTTGGGTAGCTGGCCCCTCTGGTCTGCCTCCTGTGCCCCAGGTGCCAAAATCCTGCTGGGCCAGCCTGCTCGCCGGATCGAGGCTCATCTCTGAGCATATGGCAGGCAGAGCCCGGCGGCCATGGTTGAAGCCAGGGGCACCGCATCTGGCACCTCCCCTTGGAGCAGGGCGGGGAGCTGGCAGAGGTCTCGCTCTCAGCAGCCCTGGCCCACTCGCTCGCAACACCTCTGCCGCTCTGCTTCTGGGCTGTCGGGCTTGGGAAGGTGGGGCAGGGGGTGTAATGAGCGAGGGACACCCAGCCAACATGGTCCGTCCTCCCAGGGCAGAGAAACCTGGAAGGGTTGGGTAAGTTGCAGA
>NW_012101310.1:688591-694500 GCF_000951045.1 Mandrillus leucophaeus | reverse complement strand
AGGCTAGTATATACAACTTTAGCCTAGAAATCTTGGAAATCTGAATGAAATGCAAAATGTTAGGAAAACATAAAGGACCAAGTTAAACTGAGTAAGAGACATGGAATCTGAATGGATAAATAGTCATAAGAGATGTCTGGATAGAGATGGTTTCAGAGGTAGGTCCATGTAAACATTGAAAGGACACATCAATTTCACGCTATTTGATCTGTTCAGAAACACAGAAAAAGATGGAAAGCGATTAAGACGAAACAGATGACAGTGCTAAAAACTGACCATTTTGCAACTTAAGAAAAGCAGTTTTGTATGATTCAGCCTTAATATAAAAGCTGGCATAACCATATATACACACAGACTATATGGGCCAATTGATTAGCCTCATTTACCAGGAGACCCAATGTTTTATGCCCCCTAGTTTCCCATCCTACCCCCACCCAGCCACTGGGACCCCATCCACCCTGCCAGGACACACTCAGGAGTAACAAGTAAATAGTAGGCAGGATGCCCTGCTGCCCTGCTGTCTCAGGGGAGCCTCTGGAGCTAGGATTGAGGGCATAGGTAAATACTGGCAGCTCTGCAGGGGGTCCTGCACCAGGCCTGCTCTTCTATCTCACTCTACTCCCCAAAAAGAGACAGAAGCTGCCAGGGCTGGACACAGGCACCGCCTGGCCCCCTACTCGGACGTGCTCTGTCCCAGGGAGAGCCACTGAGACCTGGAGGTCGCCATCTGCCTGGCTCGCAGCAGGCCCATCCTGGCTAGCTGGCATCCTGGCTCCTCCTGGGGGCAGCCTACCCTCCCTTTTATTCCTCCCACCTGCTCCCCTGACCCACCCCCAGCCAAGAGCCAAGAGGTGGCCTGCAGGCCCAATCCCAGCGGCCGAGACCGTCCTGCCTCTTCCTCCACCTTGGGTAGCTGGCCCCTCTGGTCTGCCTCCTGTGCCCCAGGTGCCAAAATCCTGCTGGGCCAGCCTGCTCGCCGGATCGAGGCTCATCTCTGAGCATATGGCAGGCAGAGCCCGGCAGCCATGGTTGAAGCCAGGGGCACCGCATCTGGCACCTCCCCTTGGAGCAGGGCGGGGAGCTGGCAGAGGTCTCGCTCTCAGCAGCCCTGGCCCACTCGCTCGCAACACCTCTGCCGCTCTGCTTCTGGGCTGTCGGGCTTGGGAAGGTGGGGCAGGGGGTGTAATGAGCGAGGGACACCCAGCCAACATGGTCCGTCCTCCCAGGGCAGAGAAACCTGGAAGGGTTGGGTAAGTTGCAGATGCCAAGGGCTGGGCTTAGGGGAGGAGCCCCTGGTTCTCCCTGGCCCAGGGTGAAAGAGTTTAAGGGGAGAAGAGCTGGGGCGAACAAGGGCGCCCAGCCAGCTCTGTCCATTTTGGCTGGGCCATTCTGCCCACCAGCAGGTGACAAAAGGTGAATGAGGCCAGTCTGCCCAGAAAGTATGTTTGGTGCTGCCTGACCTGGAACCAAAAAGCTGCATGGAACCCCCACGGCCAGAGAGTCCAGGTTTCCATGTATTCGGTTTTCAAGGTGCTGCAGGTGTCCGTGGGTTTCATAAGGGGCCATCATGGGTGAGGCATGATGAGAACGGAGGACACACGCTCCAGGAAGCTAGCTCTTACCTCTTGGTCCTAGGCTGCAGGTGACTTCGTGACTCGCCCCACCCTGCCCCAGGTAAGAACACCTTCTTACCACCCTCACCAACAGCACCTCATCCAGGGGTAGAGCCACCTGTCAGGGAGACCTGGGGCCCACAGGCAGCTCTTAGCCCCCACCCATCACTCGAAGCCTGTACTAGTCTCACTGACCCAATCCATCACCCTCAAGCCATACTGGCCTCAAAAGCAAAATGCCCATTTGACTTTGGAACTCTGGGACTTAAAGGTTAAGGATGCCCCAAATGAAGCATCTTCTAGCAATGGGCTGGCCAAGAAGCTTAGCAACCTATGGAAGTAAGTGTCTAGAAGAAAGCCCAAAATGTTTGCAACACAGAAAGCCAAGGATTGGTGTCTTTCACATATAAAGAACTCTTCTGAATCAATAAGAAAAAGACAGCAACCCAAAATTCAAAGGAAAGGAACAGACCATTCACAAAGGAGGAAATAAAAAGGGAACGAGGACATGTGCCCATGTTCAATCTCAAATCATCCAAGAAACAAAACATAAATCAAGAATATAGCACTTCCGCCTAGCGAACTGGCAAAGGCAAGCATACACACACTCACACGATGTGACTGGGGCGCAGATTAAAATACGAACTTTCCCGAGCGTGGCTGGCATGGAGTGTCAAAACCCTGAGAACACACACACGCACACTCCAACGCAGCAACCCCACTTCTAGGAATTTATCATACATTCATTCAAACGTTTGATTAAGCACTTCCCACATGAAGCGTTCTGGGAGGCACCGGGTGTTCCCCGAGGCTAATGGAGCAGTGGGTGGCACCCCAGCAGGAGGGGAAAGGCCAAGAGCACGAGTGTCATCACTCCCATTCCTGACGGTGACACTCAGGAAATGACAGTGAGCCGCGCACACTGGGAGAGGATGCGCAGGGGCAGGGGGCACAGGTGGAGACCTGAGACCCGTTCCAGGAGGTGACACTCAGATGACAAGGAATCAGCCCTGGGAAGTGCAAGGAGGGGCATCCCAGCGCTTGGCAGGTGCAAAGGCCCTGGGGCAGGAAAATGTGAGGAACCAAAAGGAGGGGAGACTGGAGCTGGCAAAAGCTGAGGGTTGCCCAGCCAGAGATGAGGCTTACAGTCTGCAGGGAGTCCCTAGGGCCTTTTCAACAATGGCGGGGGTTTGGATTTTGTTCTAGAAGAATAGCATGTGCACAGAAATGTTGGGTGGTGGGCCTGGGGTTGATTTTTATACTCTCGCTTTATTGTCTTATCTATATTTTAAAATTTACTGCAATGAGGATACAATTCTTGTGTTAGAAACACTAAAAATAGTCTAAGATGAGGCTCTTTATTTTTTATTTTTTTTGAGACGGAATCTCACTCTGTAGCCCAGGCTGGAGTGCAGTGGCGTGATCTTGGCTCACTGCAACCTCCACCTCCCAGGTTCAAGCGAGTCTCCAGCCTCAACCTCCCGAGTGGCTACAGGCACCCGCCATCATGCACAGCTAATTTTTGTATTTTTGTAGAGATGGGGTTTCACCCTGTTGGCCAAGTTGGTCTGGAACTCCTGACCTCAGGTGATCCGCTTGCCTCGGCCTCCCAAAGTGTTGGGATTACAGATGTGAGCAACCAGCCAAGGGGAGGCTGTTTTTAGTGAGGGTGAGGACCATTTACTTACAAGGGGTGGGAATCCTATACTAAATGACATTTGTATTCAACAAAGTGACATTTCTATTCCCAATCTATAGGGCTTCTGCTGCGGAGAAGTGCTACCCCCTCCCCAGGAGACAGCAAAAGTGTGTGTGTGTGTGTGTGTGTGCACGCACGCGGTTTCATCCTCTCCCTGAACGCCATCTGTATGCACGGTAAGGTGGCTGGGAGTGAGGACAGTGCCCTAAGCAGGGTGGCTGGGGACAGCTCCCTGAGGGGTAGCCCACGAATGAGACCTAAACAGTGCAAAGGAGGCAGGGCAAGGAGGTCTGAGGGAAGAGGGTTCCAGGCAGGAAGAGCCGCCTGTGCAAAGGCCCTGAGGCAGGACCAAGCCCGGCATGGTCTAGGGACTGGAAGAAAGTTGGAGTTCCTTGCACGGACGGAAGGAGAGGGGCAGCTGCTGAGAGATGAGTCCAAGCTTGAGGGGCCATGTGAGCTGGATAGGGTTTGACTTCTTTTTTAAATGTCATGCAAAGCCACCTGAGGGGCCTGGCCTGGCCCAGGTCACCTAGGGCTGCCAGGTTTCATCACATAGGGCAGAGGCTGGCTTTTGCTTTCTCCCTCTCAGGGACGGGTGCTCTGACTGCCCAGGCCCCACCTCATGCCCAAGGTTGCCAGAACGTGCTCTCCACTCCGTACTGTGGTCACGAAGAGCCAGGGTCAGGGCTGTCAGGAACCTAGACTGTCATTCTGCTGCCTGAGCCACATTCTGTCTCGGGGACTGCAAATACGTACTCAGGTGAGG
This sequence comes from Mandrillus leucophaeus, assembly GCF_000951045.1. Lineage (NCBI taxonomy): Eukaryota > Metazoa > Chordata > Mammalia > Primates > Cercopithecidae > Mandrillus > Mandrillus leucophaeus. The sequence goes on along the minus strand of NW_012101310.1, from coordinate 690,422 downwards.
AAGCATGGATGTGAGTTCTTTATACTGGTGAACTGAAGCACTGGAGCCCCTTCCTGCACTAGGCTGGGGTCCTCAGGGCTCTGCTGGTCAGAGTGGGCTCTGGGGCCCTGGCTCCCATCAGGTGCTGCTCAGGGAAGCCCTGCCCTTTATTTCTGCTGCCTCCCTAGTTGTGGCCACCTTCTTAGAGGGTTCCCTTTGGTGCACCAACAAGGGCAGAAGCAGGCTTCTGGAGGGTGCACACAGCTGTGCAATGCACACCCAGGACCAAGGCCTTTCTTCCTGTATACTCTGTCCTAGAGAGTCACCCACTGGGACAGCCTCAAACACCAGGCCTGGATCTGACAGGTCCGCTCTGGTCCCCTGCAATATGGATTTTCCATTCTTCCTCAAGAGCAAACCCTAATGTCTCCAATCTGGAACACTCTTCTTCAAAGACTCCCTTGCAGCTCACCATGGCCATGAATCTACTTCTGGCCCCCAGGACGTAAGTGGAAATCTACTGAGCAGGGCTGCAGGAAAAGGGTTTGTATCATCCCATCTGTGATCTGGGGCCATTCACTGTTCCAAGTCTCAGCTTCTTCATCAGTAAAATGCAGTAGTGATGACGGTCATAACTGCTACCCATTCACAGGACTGAGGAGGAAATGACTATGGTGCCGTGAGATGGGGAAGGGGAGGTCAGAGATGGTCTCAGCTGTGTCCTGAAGGATGAGAAGGTGCTGCCAATGGTGTGTGATGGGCTCCAGGTAGCCTCTGACTCTGCAGCTGAGAGTGGAGGGTGAATGATGGCTGGCCAGTGGAAAAGGCAGGGCCAGATCCTGGGGCCTCGTGAGGCCAGGAGGAGAGCTGAGATCCGAGACGCAGTGTCCTGGGCCCAGTCCTTAGCAGACACAGGCAAATGGGTTGGTGTGGCGGGATCTGAGTGATGCAGCCCTGTCTCCAGACAGGAGCAAGGTCCATTTACTGGCTGTGCCACAGGCCGAGAGCCAGGCAGGGCTGGGGATCAAGAGTCCATCAGGCCCACGGGGGCATCTGCTCCTCCCCTGGAGTGCAAGGTGGTAGAATCCTATTATTTGCAGAATAGTATCTGGAAAGAATAGGACCTAAGCCCTTGGGTATTAGGAGAAGCCGGAGGCCATGAATGCCTTTCCCCTTGGCAAATGTGCTTGGAATCCGTCCCTGTGCCATTTCCCCGTGCAGCCTTCCTCTCAGCCTCGGGCATAGGTGGGAAACCTCTGGGTTCTTAGTGCCCATCTCCTGGGTCTGGGATTTTCTGTCTGCCTCCTCCCCTGGCAAATCAGACCTTGGTGTCCCAGCACCTAGTACAGTGCGGGTCACCACTGACTGTGCAGCGAACCCCTGGCACATATACTCTAATGTATGTGGACATATAAGCTAGACAATTAGCCGACTGTGGTTGCCGCTGTGAGATACCAAGGCTGCCTGGACCAACACACCCACAAACGCAGGCTCCGCAAACAAAAGGCATCAGTCAGCACCCTTTGCAATTATTCTGATGATACCCCTGGGACAGCCTGGGTAAAGGGCTTAGGCTTTATTTATTTATTTATTTAGAGACAGAGTCTCGCTCTGTTGCCAGGCTGGAGTGCAATGGCACGATCTCGGCTCTCTGCAACCTCCGCCTTCCAGGTTCAAGCAATTCTTCTGCCTCAGCCTCCCGAGTAGCTAGGACTACAGGCCCGCACCACAACGCCTGGCTAATTCTTGTTATTTTTGGTAGAGATGGGGTTTCACCATATTGGCCAGGCTGGTCTCGAACTCCTGACCTCCTGATCCGCCTGCCTCGGCCTTCCAAAGTGTTGGGATTACA
>NW_012101310.1:685873-687096 GCF_000951045.1 Mandrillus leucophaeus | reverse complement strand
GGGGGGGGCTTCTGGGAGGGGAACAAGCCTGTCCGGCTTTTTCTACCTGAGCCGCCCCAGCCCCCTCCCCCCAGGGCAGGGCGGTCTGCAGCCTGGCTCAGGGCTGGGGTGGCAGGGCTGGGAGAGGTCGGGGGCTGTACTGACCATGTGAGATGGGAACTCAACCCCTCTTCTCCACTTGGAACAAGAGGGTGCAAATGAGTCCCCAGCAGGCTCTTTCTTTTTGCTGAACAAGATGGATTGGAAAACAAATTGGCTCAAATAAAGCATGTAATTAGATTAAAGCCTCTTGCCCAGAGCCTTTGGGACTGCAGAAAGCCCTCCTGACTGGAGGCAGGAGACCTCAGCTGGCTGAACCAGCTCCTGGACATCCAGAATGTTCTCTTGACCCTCAGCTGCTCGGCCCCGGTCCTCCCCAGCCAGCGTGAACTCTGCTGAGGAAATTGATTCTACGGCGAAGTCACCCTGCTCTGCCACCAGTCCCAGACCTGGGGTTCACCCTGTTCCCAGCCTGCAGATGCTGCCTCAGCCTCAGAGGGTGGCTGTGCCTCATCCACATGCCCCAGTTGGAGCTCAGCCCGTCTGCAGCAGGAGCAACCGGAATGGTGATGAGTCTACACCTGCAAAGCCCTCACCAAGCTGCTTTCCACCCAGTGTCCCGGGTAAGCTGCATAGCCACATAGGAAGAGGCAGTTCAGGTGGTATTAGGATGGCCATGGCCATTACACACAGGAGAAAACAGAGGCACAAGTGTTCAGCATCCAAAGTCACTGGCCGGTGGGGGCCCATTCCCTAACACTGGCTGCCTTCCACTCCAGCACAGGACAGAGGGGTCTCCTTCCAGACACAGAGCCATGGGCAACCTGATGACTCGTGAGTACTGATCCTTAACCTCCCCCTATCGCAATGCAGGAGATGCCCCTTCTCTCTCTTTTTTTGAGACAAGGTCTCGCTCTGTCACCCCAGTTAGAGTGCAGAGGTGCCATCATAGCTCACTGCAGTCTCGAAACCCTGGGCTCCAGTGATCTTCCTCAGCCTCCCACATAGCTAGGACTACAGGTGCACACAACCAAACACAACTAATTTTTTTTTTTTTTTGTAGAGACGAGGTCTCCCTATCTCACCCAGGTTGGTCTCGAAGTCTTAGGCTCAAGTGATCCTCCTACTTTGGCCTCCCAAAGTGCTAGGATTACAGGCATGAGCCACTGCACCTGGCTGCCCCT
>NW_012101310.1:683654-685388 GCF_000951045.1 Mandrillus leucophaeus | reverse complement strand
ATTTTTGGTAGAGATGGGGTTTCACCATATTGGCCAGGCTGGTCTCGAACTCCTGACCTCCTGATCCACCTGCCTCGGCCTTCCAAAGTGTTGGGATTACAGGCGTGAGCCACCGCGCCCAGCTGGCTTAGGCATCTTTTAAACCTGCCAAACTCTTTGACAACAAAGAGGGCACGAGTTGGGCTGGAGAGGGTTTGAGTGGCACCAGAAATCAGAAGGCCATGACACCTTTGACAGATGCTTATATTTGAAAAACGGGGCCCTAGAGCTCTGAATCAGAAGGCTTTTCTGCAGACTTCAGCCTGCTGTCTACGGGGTGTGGGGTATTAGTTGGACAAGAACATCTCTTCCTGGATACAATCCACGGCTCTGGTGGCAATGGTCTCAGACTACTGACCCGCTTCAGGGCTGCAGGATGCTGGGAAGCGGGAAGGATCCAGCAGGACAGTGGGGGTGGCGGACAGGCAACCAAGGAACTCAAAATGCTGGTTCTGTGACTTACAAAGCTGTGTGCCCTTGGACACGTTGCTGCACTTCTCTGAACCTCCAATTCCTCATTTATTAAGTGGGGGAGAGTTTGTAACAATCTTTTAAAGTTCTAGCGAGATGATGTCCGACATGATAGGCGCTCAAAAAGGTTGGCTCTCGTGATCTTTAGGAGCCACGGCAGAAAACCAATTTCATTGTATTACTGGCACATCCAATTATTTTAAACCCAAAGATATTTCTCACTCAAGTATGTCCTTGATTCACTGAATAATGGCTGACCTCTGGCTGTTCGGAAAAGCAACTCCATCTGCAACGGATGTGGTTCCTCCGCACCACTTGTCACCGTGTGCAGTGATACATTTCTCAGTTCGGTTTGTTTATTGTCTCTCTTCCTCCCTGAAGTCTTCACTGCTGTATCCCCAGGGCCCGGGACACTGAACAAGCCCTCAATAAATATTTGTTGAGCAAGTTCAGTAAAAACGGGCGCAGCTGCCACCACCGTGCGGCAGGCAAAGTGACCCTCAGCCGAGGCAAAGTGACCCTCAGCTGAGCAATTCCGGCACTCCCCTACTCCAAAGGTGGAAGTCACCAGGCTCCGCGAGGGAACCCGCACAAAGGAGCGCGTCTCTGTAAACAGCAGAAAAGTAAAGGCTCCAGGCAGGATTCGGAAGGGCGGAAAAAGGCCATTTTGGAAAATGCTGCAAAACATAAAAAGCAAAGCTTGGAGAGTGTGGCTCCGTGCCTGGGGAGGAGAGCAGGAGCCGATAAATCTTCCCTCTCCGGGGAGGTTTGAAGGGCTTTCGTGTTTTGTTTGGACTTTAATAACACAGATCCTAAATCCACTGCCTTATGATGAAAATATATTTGCAGATTGAAAAATACGGGACCTTGGATTCCAAGGGCGGCTCTCACAGGAGGAGCCAGGAAGGTTCCGAGGCTGGGTGACCCCCTGAGGATGAAATCCCCTCCCAGTCTGCCTGGCCTGGAAGCCCATCCTGTGTCATTCCTGCCTAGTGCACCGGGACCCCCAAAGGGGAGGCAGGGGGAGGCACGCTGGGGGGGGGCTTCTGGGAGGGGAACAAGCCTGTCCGGCTTTTTCTACCTGAGCCGCCCCAGCCCCCTCCCCCCAGGGCAGGGCGGTCTGCAGCCTGGCTCAGGGCTGGGGTGGCAGGGCTGGGAGAGGTCGGGGGCTGTACTGACCATGGGAGATGGGAACTCAACCCCTCTTCTCCACTTGGAACAAGA
>NW_012101310.1:679836-680919 GCF_000951045.1 Mandrillus leucophaeus | reverse complement strand
TTTTTTGGTATTTTTAGTAGAGATGGGATTTCACCATGTTGGCCAGGCTGGTCTCAAACTCCTGACCTGCAGTGATCTGCCCATCTCAGCCTCCCAAAGAGCTGGGATTACAGGCATGAGCCATCACACCCAGCTGGTCCTCAGTTCTTGATATGAGAATTGAAGAGACCAATGCCATTTCCTACCTACTTTACAGACATCTATGTTGAGTCTGCAAGTGCTTCAGATTCTTTGGAAGGTATGATAGAAACCTCAAAGTGTTGTAAACTGGAGCCACTTATCTGTTTATCTTCATTCTCTGGAATACAGGTGAGAACTAGGCAGTAAGACGTTCAAATGGTCAAAGTACTATCACAAAGGAATTGACACGTTGGCAGGAGGAGGGAACGACTGGCAAACGGAGGGCAAAGAAGAGGTGGAAAACTATGAAACCATGAAACGCAGATGTAGAGTAACGCAACATCATTTTGAACAGAGGCGAACAGTCCCAACACAGTTGAATAAGACTTGAAACTATAACTGTGAAGACAGCACGATTCCTTCTGCCACGGCTGAATCATCCTGTAAAGTAAAATTATGTTTGTTGTGCATTGCTTAATAAGGCAAAAAAGTTGGTGATACATTTGGAAAAGATTTCCACTCCAAATGTTTTCTACAGTTTTGTGGCATTTCAATGAATAATGTGTCTCAGGTTTCTGGGAACCCTGTTTATGGGGAACCACTCAACCCACAACAATGTCACACCATGGTAGATACTGAAGTACCCCCACCCGCAAGATCAAACTCTGCTACCTCCTCACATGGAGAATAAAGGTATTGGGTTTGCTTTAGGAATGTAATGAATTCTCAATACACTCCAGGTACCCACAGACTCAAATGACCCTGTGTGGAAGGTGCTAGCAGAGACACAGCTACCCTCACAAAGAGCCACTGTAGGGTGTGGAGCCTAGAGGCTGAAGGATGTCAAGAGGCCAGTGGAGAGCCTGGACTTCATCCCTGCTCTGCCCAACTCAGCGGGTCATGTCTCAGGCTTTAACAAGATGCCAAGTTCATCTTTTACACCAATCTTTTTTTTTTTTTTTT
>NW_012101310.1:676067-677126 GCF_000951045.1 Mandrillus leucophaeus | reverse complement strand
TCACCCAGGTTGGTCTCGAAGTCTTAGGCTCAAGTGATCCTCCTACTTTGGCCTCCCAAAGTGCTAGGATTACAGGCATGAGCCACTGCACCTGGCTGCCCCTTTACAAGGGACCACCCTTTCAGCTTCCCAGCCCTCAGGCAGAACCTCCGTGTAGCTTCCCTTACCCCCATCTATCCTTGCCACCATACCCTTCCCCAAATAGTGCCCTCCTGTCCATGATGCTTCCTGCCCCTCCTCCCACCGGCCAAGCCTTTAGGAGATAAAGTGGTGTTCACAGCCTTCCAGGGGAAGTGGGCCACATTCAAGAAGTTGCCGCACTGAGAGAGCAAATTTCTCTTCCTGCACCTGTTTCTGAAGTTCCCCATCCAAACGGCAGATGAGTTCTGGCTCTTAATGGTAGTGAAAGCCCAGGCAGGGAAGAGGAGAAAGAAAAAGAAGAAAATATGAAACCTGGAGTTCCTATTTTGAAAGGTCTGATAATGAGCAACATATCTCCAGAGAAAAAAAAAAGGGTCAACAGAGGAAGCACTGATTGACAGCAAGTGAACAGGCAGCACACAGCCCACCAGTTTCCCTACCCAACCTCATGGCAGGCATCACTAATCAACCACAGCAGAACTCAGGTATTCCTTATTGATGTCCTTCAACTTCTAAGCTCTGCACCCTACAGTGGCTATTTGGGAGGGTAGCTGTGTCTCTGCCTGGTATGTGAAGGGTAGGGAGTTGCTTAGTGGGGAAGCTGACGCATCCTTGCTATTCCTGATTCACTGTCATTTGCCACCGACTGATAGACTGGACACAGGCCACGGAACCCACCCCCTTGGAACTGAAAGGGTTGCTTGGCTCACGCCTGTAATCCCAGCACTTTGGGAGGCTGAGGCGGGCAGATCACTTGAGGCCAGGAGTTCAAGACCAGCCTGGCCAATGTGGCAAAACCCTGTCTCTACTAAAAATACAAAAATTAGCCAGGTGTGGTGGTGGGCTCCTGTAGTCCCAGCTACTCAGAAGGCTGAGGCAGGAGAATCACTTGAACCCGGGAGGTGGAAGTTGCAGTGA
>NW_012101310.1:666258-669859 GCF_000951045.1 Mandrillus leucophaeus | reverse complement strand
TTAGAGCTGGGGAACAGTGGCCTGAGTCCCCTCGGGACAAGTTAACAGGGTTAATTCAGAACCCTCTGGTCTCATGTTCTTCTTCCCTTGGAAGTCAGGCCTTATGGTAGCCCTGAGGTCCAAATCACCCGCTCCATGCTCTTCCTCATGGGAACATGCTCACCAAAACCTTGAGCCACACGGTAAGTTCGGAACTCTTGGAGCAGAGATGAGCTCTGTAAACCCAGGAGGAGAACACAGAGCTTTCTGCCTGCTAAAATGAGCTACCTCCCTGGATGAGGGGTGTCTGATCGAGGGAGTTCCCATCTCTACGAGGGAAAGACATAGAGATCAAATCTGCATCCCAGCCAGAGAAACACCTGCCAGCAGCCTCCCACACCTTCTTCAAGATGCAAATTCTGCCTCATAAGATGAACTTCCTAGAGTTTTTTTGCTACAGGAACTCAAATTTCCAGCTATGCCACCGGTCCTAAGTATCATCCTTTATTATCTGCCATCTGTGCCGTTACAAAAACAGCAGCCCATCCAGAGGGGCGACAAGACACCTGATTGGACTTGAGGCTTCATTCACTTGGGCCCCAAAAGACTTCACAGTCTCTTAGTGACGCCTGCCACCGGCTCAGGCCCACAGAAGGTTATGTTGGTATCTGCTGACATGTGTGGATTTAGTTAACAATTAACAATCTGAATTAGAATGTTCTATTTCTGTGTCTTTCTCACACAGTAAACCAGTCCCTTGAGGATAAAACTCCCCGTTCTACTCAGCTCTGTAACCCCAGCACCTAGCACAGGCTGTTGGTAAATGTGTGAGTGATGAATTAATGAAGAGAAAATGAATAAATGGACACATGCATACATCCTCTGATCAAAATTCCCAGGGAATTCTAGGAGTTGGCAGGGAGCAGGGAAAATACTAAAAGCCACTATCAAGCCTGGCTGAACAAGAAATCCCCCATTTTCAGCCTGTAGCCCAGATGAGGTCAAGGGAAGGATTTACAGAGCACAGGATCAGTATTTCATAAACCCTTCCAAATTGCAGAAAAGGCTGCACCTGCCTCCATCCGTCTGCGGCCGCTAATCCGCTGTAACAGCTCTGTGCCCTCCATTCTATCTCCCACTCGGCGGGCAGAGTTATCCTGTGTATTCGCCTTTAATAAGCTGAAGCCATTCGGGCGCTGCATTCACTGGTATCTGCTCCCACCAGGCCAGCCCCATGGGGTCTCCTTGTCAGCTCTCCCAGTGAACAGGGGATTTTGTGTTCAGCAGGGAAAACAAAGCTGTCCCGATAGGGAACCAGTTGGCTCTCTATAGGCTTCTCCAGCGAGAGCCAACAGTGGACACAGACTGGAACTGCTGTCAACACTAAAGGGTGATTCAGCTGAGCTGAGCGGGGCTCCCTGGGAAGGTCATGAAAGAAGGATGCTTGTAGTCCTGTAGCGTTCACCCGGCTGCTTGGCTAGCCGGTTAGCTTGGCTGGTTAAGCCTGTGCCAATGAGGTCATGCCTTGGAACCCGATGTTGCCTTTGCTTAGCTTGCCTACACCCCAAACCTAGGCAGCTGTCGGGCAAAATACACACCCCGGGGCTAAGACTGGGCTAAACTACTTCCCATAAACCCACACAAAGCTCCTCAAAGCTCACCACCACTTCCTGATGCCAAAATGGCAACACCATGACGACAGGTGGCCGCAGATGTCCCTGAAGTCAGCAGAGTGATCAAAAAAGATCTACAGTGAAGACTGTATGTGGTTACCAAACACTACTCCATTCCCCGACTCCCAACCAGGCATAGAGACTACATTACCCAGCAACCCCCTTGTAGTTGGGGTGGTCATGTGACTCGAGTCTTGGCCAATGGGACACATGTACAAGTGATCCTCAACATTTTCAAGCCCAGCCCATAGGTTTCCCATGAGCTCCCAATGTTCTCTTTCCCTGACTGTGGTTGGATGCAGAGAAACCCACAATGACAGGCCCTAGAAGATGGCAGAGCCATGTGATAAAAGGGGCCTGAGCCCCTGAGACTCAGTGCTTGGAAGGGAGCCACCCATCCAGGGCTGTGATGGACTGTGGTATAAGTAAGAAATAGCAGGGCTGGGTGCAGTGGCTCATGCCTGTAATCCCGAGGTGGGAGGCGGATGTGGGTGGATCATTTGAGGTCAGGAGTTCAAGACCAGCCTGGCCAACATGTTGAAACCCCGTCTCTACTGAAAATACAAAAATTAGCTGGGCGTGGTGGTGCATGCCTGTAATCCCAGCTACTTGGGAGGCTAAGGCAGGAGAATTGCTTGAACCCAGGAGGCGGAAGTTGCAGTCAGCCGAGATTGTGTCACTGCACTCCAGCTTGGGCGACAAGAGCGAAACACCATCTCAAAAAGAAAGAAAGAAAAAAAAAGAAAAGAAACAGATGGACTATACTATCTGAGCTGTTTGTTATAGCACATAACCTTCCCTGATGAATACAGCGTTGTGAGAAGTAGAGCAAGAGTCTGAATTAGGACAATAGTGGGTGCAGCTGTGGTGGTATGCCTATTGTCCTGTCCCAAGGGACCCAGGTCACTGTTCCCCAGCTTCTAACAGGAGCTGGTACTTGTGGGTACCAGGAATGGAGCTCAATGGTGCCTCCCGCACATATGGCCTCCCCTGCAGGTGAAAGCTAGTTAGTCCTTTGTCCGTCAGAACTGTTTTGGAAGTCTCTCTGGGAGGTCTACATGTGACCTTCCCAGCAAAAGGTCAGATACAGTACTCAGGGATCTGTAGGATCCACGGCCAAGCCTGAACTCCTGCGCTGTGATTCTCTCGCTCCAGTTCCCCTTGGTCTCTGGTCTTCTAGAGAAGAGATGCGAGAGATATCAGTGAGACTGTCATTACTGAGACCAGCTGGACACAGGAGGGAGGACACGGGACCTCAGAGAATAACCACCAGGTTTTTCTACAGTGTAGGGCTCTTGGAGAGTGGACAAAACAGAAATCCACAGATGGTCCCCAGATTCCAGTAAAACTTCCTTTCACACCAAATCACTTACCAAGTATAGCAAAGGTGGCTAGTGCCCCGCCCAGAGCCCCTTAACTGGGCCTATGCACCCAGCTGCACGCAGCTCACACTTGCACCCTTCTCTGAATGTTTGCCCTTGACGGATGGACACTGCTTTCCCTGGAGAGATCTGGGAGGTTACATATGCCCTTCTCCAGGGCACAGTCCATAGCCAATGGCTGTCTGACTTGGGCAGGTATCACTACCCAGCCCTTTTGCCTGTAAGTATGACAACTTCTTGGATATGATTCCCGAGCTCCCATGGGATCAGGCTGAGGCTAGACTTCCACTGTAGCCTTGTTTTCCCAGTTTCTTCCCCTGCACTCTCCTGCTTCCCTCATGCCCTTACTGGTTTCTCCTGAAAGCACCCCCTCAATAAATCACCCACACAAGAATCCCTGTCTTGGGCCCCTTGAGGCTCTGGGGAGAATTAAAGCCAAAGACAGCAGGGCCCCGATAACCTGGGTGGATGGGCTGGCATCCCACCCACAGCCATCAACTAGCCTCAAAGAAGAGGAGGGAAGGGATAAGTCCAGGACAATCCCAAAAGGTTACCACCTTCTTGGAG
>NW_012101310.1:660514-664873 GCF_000951045.1 Mandrillus leucophaeus | reverse complement strand
AGAGGGAGAGCTGCCAGAGGAAAGTCCTGCTCAGCAGGAGGTGGGGCTGGGGACAGTCTGAGCATAATCACACCAGCCACAGGAGGCAGCCGGTAGCCTCCCGGTCACACCACCACTGTGCTGGTCCTTCCAACTCTGAAGGTCTATCTCCACAAGAGCAAGGCTGCCTGGCAACCGGCTAAACAATGTCCCCACCAAACCCTTCTCCTCTTCTCTTTCCTCCCCTAGGGTTGAGCACCCTCCTTGGTCCAAATTCCCCATAATTTCTTCAACATCGCCCTGAAAGAACCTCCCAGGCACCCCCGCCACTGCCCAGGTGCTATGTCTGAGACCACGAGGCTGGCTCTGCACCCCAGGCCCTTCTCAGCTGCTGACAGAACAGGGGAGGACAGCGGATGGGGTCTGGTGGCCACAGTGGCCTCCAAACCAGGCCTTCTCAGGCCCCAGCGATTTTGAGTTGGGAAGGGGCCAAATTTATCCTTTAGCCCAACTCTTTCATTTCGCTGGGAAGGCTGGGTCCAGAACTACCCAATGGCTTGCAGAACGCTTTAACTAGAGTGCGGTGAAATACTCAAAACCCATGATCTGCAGTAAAGGATTGCAGTGATGGTTGTTATTATTTAAGTCTGGAGTGGTTTTAGATCTGGCGGGGTATTTAATTAGACGGACCACTGTGGGTCCTGTCCAACCCCCTGCCTCTGGGGCTGGAGGGGGCTTTACTCACCCCAGTTCAGTGGCTGCAGAGGTTAGGGGCAGGAGAGACTGTACGCTGAGGGCCTCAGGCCAGGTGTGACCCAATTGCTACAGGTCCCCTCCCACCACAGCCCAGGACCTCTACAGGACTCTGCAAGGGGTTTCAGGCCGAGCGCTGAGCCTGGGCCACCTGGGGGGGGTCTCTGCATCCACCCCTGCCTCAGCCTAGCTCCACAGCCTGCACTGCCCCACCCCTGCCAGCCTCTGCCAGCAAGGTCACTGTGACAGCTGTGTGACACGGAGGTAGGTCCCAAGGACTCCCATCCTCTCTCTCTCCCTGACACCTGTCACTTGTCCCGTTCCCATCAGCCATCCTCCTTGATCCCCCAGTGGGAAGCGCTCCCAAGAAGGGCTGAATATTCCGCCCCCACTTGCTCCTCTGGCCTCCCAGCTCATCCCTTTATCTTCCTCGAGGCTGGTGGCAGCTCCACCTGCAAAGGCCCAGAGACAGGGGAACAATGGGGGTCCTGAAACCCACCATGCAAATGGCTTCTTTGTGTTCCTTGGGGTGATGGAGGCCCAGGGCGGAAGGGTTGGGGGGCGGTAGAGCTCCCCTGGCCCCGCTCATCCCCAGCCTGACCTCTGCCCTGGCCCTTTGTGCAGGTCCCAAAAGGGAAAAAGACAGGAAAGGGACGGGGGTGGGAGAAGAGGCCAGGGAAAGTGAGGGAATGAGGAAGGTGGGGGGTGTAGGAGAGAGATTGAGGGAGACAGACAGCAGAGAGCGAGAAAGAAGAGAGCGGAAACTGACTTGCACAGGCCGCTCAGAAGCAGGTTCTCCCGGCCAAAGGGAAGTAAATGTTAAGCTGAACCCTAGGAAACTGCCATTTTTATGGACTTCAAATGGTCATATACAGCGGCAATTCCACACAGTCTGACATAATACACATGGGCTGTCTGATCCCAAGGCAGGGGGCAGTGAGCAGGTCCCCCGCACCAGAAGAGCCCCATGGCCCCTTGGCTTGGGCTCTGCCTTTCTTTCCTGGACCAGAGTTCTGGGAATGTCAGAAAATCTGGGTTTGACCTAATGGTTCTTAGCCAGAGGCTCTTCTGTCTCCCAAGGGACACACTTAAGTATCACAACTGGCCAGAGGGCAGGTGCTGGCATCCAGTAGGAAGAGGCCAGGGATGCTGCTTTCTATCCTACAGTACACAGGGCAGCCGCCACCTCTAAGAGATCTCCAGCCCCCAGGTCAACAGTGCGAGACTGAGAATCCCACGGTTTAAACACCTTAAATAACTGTTGAATGTCTTTCCGTTTCCACACCTTCTGACCCCACCGCTCACACCCCACGAAGCCACAGGACTGGACATGGCAGTGCCTCTTCAAGGGTAGGTGACGTTAACAGGGACAGCATGTACCACACGGAGAATACTCTCCATCTTACATGCCACTTTGCATCCTCAAAAGCAGCCCAGGAATGGCACCCAGATGCATTTCTAAATAGAGTGCTTCATATATCACAACACTGCATAATTTTTTTTTTTTTTTTTTTTTGAGACAGAGTCTCACTCTATTGCCCAGGCTGGAGTGCAATGGCATGATCTTGGCTCACTGCAACCTCCGCCTCCCGGGTTCAAGCGATTCTCCTGCCTCAGTCTCCCAAGTAGCTAGGATTACAGGTGCCTGCTACCATGCCCAGCTAATTTTTGTATTTTTAGTAGAGATGGGGTTTCACTATGTTGGCCTGGCCGGTCTCGAACTCCTGACCTCCAGTGATCCACCCACCTCAGCCTCCCAAAGTGCTAGGATTACAGGCATGAGTCACTGCACACGAACTGCATATTTTTTTTTTTTTTTAGTCGGAGTTTCACTCTCGTTGCCCAGGCTGGAGTGCAATGGCACCATCTTGGCTCACTGCAACCTCCACCTCCCAGCTTCAAGTGACTCCCCTGCCTCAGCCTCCCGAGGAGCTGGGGTTACAGGCGTGCACCACCACGCCCAGCTAATTTTGTATTTTTACTAGAGACGGGGTTTCTCCATGTTGGTCAGGTTGGTCTCAAACTCCCGACCTCAGGTGATTCGCCTGCCTCAGCCTCCCAAAGTGCTGGGATTACAGGCGTGAGCTACCGCGCTCAGCCACATAATGTTTTAATAATTAAACCAGTGAGCAAAACAGCCGTCAGGAGACATCTGGGGGAGAATCAAGAAATGTTGAATATGGACTATGTATCAAATGGTATTAAGAAACGCATTGTTAATTTTGTTAGGTACAATAATGACATTGAGATGTTCTCAGTTTTTAGAGGTGTATTCTAAAATATTGAGAACTGAAATGTCATAATGTCTAAACTTCTTTAAAAGTATTTTAGCAGAGGCCGGGCGTGATGTCTCACCTGGTGCTATATATATATATGCATGTATATATGTATATAAATATATGTATGTGTGTGTGTGTGTTTTTTTTTTTGAGACGGAATCTCGCTCTGTCACCCAGGCTGGAGTGCAGTGGCATTATCTCAGCTCACTGCAAGCTCCGCCTCCCGCGTTCACGTCATTCTCCTGCCTCAGCCTCCAGAGTAGCTGGGACTACAGGCACCCACCACCACGCCCAGCTCATTTTTTGTATTTTTAGTAGAGACGGGGTTTCACCGTGGATGGTCTTGATCTCCTGACCTCATGATCCGCCCGCCTTGGCATCCCAAAGTGCTGCGATTACAGGCATGAGCCACCGTGCCCGGCTAATATTTTATCTTCCAATTTAGACATTCTTCCCACATCATTATATGGCTATCCCATTGCCGAGTAACTCAAGCTCTACTCAAAGACACGTAGGTTGTGTTTCTCTTTTGTTATTATAAGCAATGCTGCAATATTCATCTCTGTAGCTAAATTTTGGCACACATCGCTATTTCCTTTGGCTAAATTCCTAGAGTTGAACTGAGGGGGTCACGGATACCTTTGGATACACAATGCCAAATTAGCCTTCATACAAGTGCCACCAGGTTACCCTCCCACCACTAGAGTAGCTGAGTACCTGTTTCCCCAACCCTTTTCAACACAGAGATTACTTTTTATTTTCCAAACAGTGTCACTCTAATCTCTAATTTTTTTTTTTGAGACACGGTCTCACTCTGTCACTCATGCTGCAGTGCAGTGGCATGACAGCTGGGACTACAGGTGTGTGCCAGCACCCCTGGCTTTTTTATTTTTTTAGTAGAGATAAGGTCTCATTATGTTGCCCAGACTGGTCTTGAACTTCTGGGCTCAAGCGATCCTCCCACCTTGGCCTCCCAAAGTGCTGGGATCGCCGGCATGAGCCACCACGCTCCATCCCTAATAAGCTCTTAAAAGAGTATTCTTGTTAATGCTATTTTTTGTTACTATTAAGTTTAATGCTTCCTATGCTTATTGCCATTTGTACAAATTCTCTAAATTTCTAGTTTGCTTTTTTAACCCGATTATGTATTAGGATATCTCTCTTATTGAACTGTAAAAGTTCTTTATTACCGAGGACATTAATCTTTGGTCAACCATGTCATAAATATTTATCTCACCTTCTAGTTTGCATTTTGCTTACAGAGATTTCTGAGATATGGAAGTTTTCCACTCATTATTTTTTGAGATGGAGTTTCGCTCTTGTTGCCCAGGCTGGAGTGCAGTGGCGC
>NW_012101310.1:652499-654179 GCF_000951045.1 Mandrillus leucophaeus | reverse complement strand
TTTTTTTTTTTTTTTTTTTTTTTTTTTTTTTTTTTGGAGAGATGAGGTTTCAGTATTTTGCCCAGGCTGGTTTCAAACTCAAACTCCTGGGCTCAAGCAATCCATCTGCCTTAGCCTCCCAAAGTGGTGGGAATATGGGCGTGAGCCACCGCACCTGGCCATTCATTTCTTCTTATGGCTAAATAGTCCCTGTATAGATATGCCACATTCTGTGTATCTGTTCATCCGACGACGGACAGGTGGGCTGTTCCCACCTTTTGGCTATCATGAAGTCAAGCTCTTGACCTTTAACTGGTTTCTAGTTCTTACCTCTCTGCTTGGTTCAGGCTCTACCATGAGCTGCTGGAAGGCTCTGACGAGCCCACCATGTGGCACCCTCAGTTGCTCCCTGCCTTGGGCAGTCCAACTGGTGACTTCCTGAGGTCTTCAAAAGCCAATCAAGCTGACTCTCCACACCTGTCCTCACGCCAGCAACTCCCACCCCAATCCCACCTTTCTGGATGGAGAAGCTGGCTCAACCCCTCATTATACCATGGCATTTGTATTTTTCATGTCAATTTACTGGTTTTTTTTAAATTGAGCACTTTGAACAGGCCCTCCACTGAGTCACAAGCTTTACTGAGATCATCCCATTTAATCCTCACAACAGCCCTAGTGGCAGGGTTGCGATTACCCCATTTCACAGACGAAGAATCCGAGAGAGGGATCAAGCAGCCCTCAGGTCTCAGACTCCCATTTTAGTGCCCTTTTCTCCCTCCCCACAACCCCTTGTCAATACCGCAGTCAAGTCCCATCAGCTCATTTTCCTGTATTCACCCAACCAATTCCCTATCCTGGTAAACAAAAGCCTAAACAAGAGAATAATCCATGCTTATCCAGGTTGCAAGTCTACATAAACCCAACTTCCTTCCATGAAGTCAAGAGGCCACCGGATGTGACTTCTCTAAGGTCAACCCCCACCCCCACCACACAGGCCTGGTAGCACCTGAGTGCGGAGCATCTCAGAGCAGTTTGGCTGCCAGGCTCTGCGGTGTTTTCCCTTCAGACTACCATTAAGGTAATATGCAAGGGTGCCCATGGTAGCCACGCCCACCCCAGGCTGGGACGGCTGAGGCAGTTAGCCAAAGGCACCAGGTAAGGCCCCGATGGGGTGAGTACCTCCAGAAGACAGGGTTGGGAGAGAGGACCTGGGATCCCTGATGGGAGGTAGAGGGAGCTCAGAAGTTGGCCAGCTCCATGCTCCTGTACCCCCAGAGCCCTGGATCCAGCTCCCACTCAAAGGCAGCTGTGATCCCTCAAACCAAGGAGGCCAGCACAGGCAGCCCTTCCTGCCTCTGGACCTCTTTGCTGTGTTTCTGCTGCAAGGCCCATGGGCAGTGGGGAGGTGGAATTGGCTGCCATAGGCTCTGAGGACCAATCATGCACCTCTCCCAATTTCACATTCAATGACATCTCATTGGGTAGCCAGAAACCGGCCAGGGAGGGAGTATTGACACCAAGGGAAGTGTCAGATGCTACACATTGGCCCCACCCCCTGCCCCAGGCAGTTGCTAAATATTTCCCAGCACCTCCACCCGCACACAGGCCTCTGCCTGGGATGTGGGAGAAGTGGACCCTCGGGGGCGGACCCAGAACAAGCAGGCACTTCTGAAGAGGAAACCCCAGCAGGAGGAGCTCACT
>NW_012101310.1:627926-651109 GCF_000951045.1 Mandrillus leucophaeus | reverse complement strand
ATTTTTTTTTTTAATCTAAAATTGACCAAACAACCTAACTTTGGCTGGACACGGTGGCTCACCCCTGTAATCCCAGCACTTTGAGAGGCTGAGGCCTGTCTCTTATACACATCTAGATGTGTATAAGAGACAGCCGCGCCCGGTTCCACTTATTATTTATTCAAAATCTTTCCTTTTATGCTTTTTGACATTTGTATCATGTCTAAAAGGCCTTCCTCACATCAATATTACATTGATATTCCTCTATATGTTATTCTAAAACATTTAAGGACTTATATATTGAAAGTATATAAATCTTTAATCCATTGGTGATATACAGATATTTTGTTATTATTGTAAAATAAATAGCCAGTTTTCCCAGAACAATTTACTGATCATCCTTTTCCACACTCACAGTCACAGCTTTACCATATGCTAAGTTCTTATGTTTACACTTGAGTATGTTTCTAGACTTTTTTTTTCTAGACACAGTCTTGCTCTGTTGCCCAGGCTGGAGTGCAGTGGTGTGATCTCAGCTCACTGCAACCTCCGCTTCCCGGGTTCAAGTAATTCTCATGCCTCAGCCTCCCAAACAGCTGGGACTACAGGCGCGCACCAAAAAACCATGTCCAGCTCATTTTTGTATTTTTTGTAGAGATGGGGTTTCACCATTTTGGCCAGGCTGGTCTCAAACTCCTGGCCTCAAGTGATCTGCCTACCTCAGCCTCCCAAAGTGCTGGGATTGCAGGTGTGAGCCACTGCACCTGGCCTGTTTCTAGACTTTCTACTCAGCATTAGTGATCTCTATTCCTACACCAGTACTACACTCATTTAAATAATCCTGTTTACAATATCTTTAAATATCTGGTAGGGCAAATCACCCTCCATTAATCTTCTTTTAAAAAAATTATTGGCAATTCTCACCCATTAATTTTTCTGGCTGAATTTAGGAATCGTGTTTCATGTAATTGGGATTTTGACCAGAATTATGCTAATATACAGATTATTCCTGGGAGAACTGACAGCTTTACAATTTTGGGTCTTGCCTTCCCAGAATGTGGCAAGACCCTGCTTTTCTTGTGTTTAGTGTTCCTTGGAAAAGTCTTGTTCTTTTCTTTATAGACATTCTGTACTTTATTGCTACATTTCTGTCTGTTTCATATTTTTACTGGTTTTCTAGTTGAGATTTTGTTTCCATTATCATAAAATTGATATGCATTCACTGAGTACTTAGTACAGGCCACGCGGACTTTTGCATGTTCATTTTTAATGGCTCCTTGCAGAATTCTCTTAGTTCTAACAACCTTCAGCTGATTCTTTGCGGGTGGAGGCTTTGGGTTTCTTTACGCTCACCCATTCTGGGATTAGCTGATTTGCCTGCCCGGTCTCACCCTGGCTACCTTGTGGCCCCAGGGTCGGAGCTCTGTTAACTGCTCTCTAGTGCTCACCACCTGTAAGCCTGGTCATGCCAGCTCCACGCGCCAACCAACCACACTCACCAGCACCCCTTTAGCTGGCACCTGTAAAAAGCAGGGGCTTTTGACTGGCTGCCCCCTCCATGTCTCTTTGGTTTCAGGTCACCCCTCAGGGGATACTTGAGTTTGTCTTCTTTCCTAGTAGGATGTTACCACATAGGATTTTTTTTTTTAATCTAAAATTGACCAAACAACCTAACTTTGGCTGGACACGGTGGCTCACCCCTGTAATCCCAGCACTTTGAGAGGCTGAGGCAGGCAGATCATGAGGTTAGGAGTTCGAAACCAGCCTGGCCAACATGGTGAAACCCCATCTCTACTAAAAATACAAAAATTAGCCAGGCGTGGTGGCGTATGCCCGTAATCCCAGCTACTCAGGAAGCTGAGGCAAAAGAATTGCTTGAAACCAGAAGGCAGAGGTTGCAGTGAGCTGAGATTGTGCCACTGCACTCCAGCCTGGGTGAGAGAGTGAAACTTCGTCTCAAAAAACAAACAAAAACGTAACTTCTGTGAGAATGGCATGGTGGCCAGCACCACTCACGGACTCTGCACCAGGGCAACCACGGCCGGAATCAGTGATGCTGCCTGCTAGGGCTCGCCAATCTCTGTGCCTCAGTGTGCTCCTCTGTAAAATGGGGAGATGACAGTACCTAGCTCCGTGGGTGGAAGAGATGATTAAACGGTTAATAATATAGAGCATTTGGAACAGTACCTACCACAGAGCAAGCATCTTATGTATATAAATGTTGTCTCCTTCTTCCCTGAGCCAGAATCCATTTATCTTTTATTCTGGGTCTGGTCCAGTCTTCTCTCAGGATAATACTAATCTGATGGTGTGTTAATGACTTCACTGGTCATTTATCTAAATGGCTAACCCAGGACAGCCTAACATCCCATTTCATACCACTCTTTGAAACCAGTGCCTTGGTCAATGACTGGGCCTCTTGACCAGCGGCCTGGGCTGTCTGCACAGCCAGTGATCCCTGCTCCTGCCAGGGGTCTTATCTGTGGACCCCACAGCTCCCTTTCTGCTATACTGAGAGCCCTGAAGCCTCCCTACCTGGGACTCAAGGAACCAGACCCTTCTCGGATGCTTCCGAAAGGGGGGAGAGGCTCAGGCTATGTAGCCAGAACTCGAAGCCATACACCCACAGCTAAAGGGCTGGAAGACAACAGAGGACTTCCGCCATCCCCTCCGAAGGTTCCCAGTGAGTGAGGCAACAGGAAGGCAAGCACGTCCCCCTTGCTGCCGATGCTCCAGTGCCTTGTCTCCAGGACACTCACTCCAGCCCCAGACAAATCAGACTCACTTTACCCTTGGACTCTGACCCAAAGCACTTTTTTTTTTTTTTTAAATTGTGGCAAAATATACATAAGATTTAGCACTTTTTTTTTTTTTTTTGAAATGGAGTTTTACTCTTGTTGCCCAGGCTGGAGTCCAGTGGTGTGATCTCAGCTCACTGCAACCTCCACCTCCCAGGTTCAAGCAATTCTCCTGCCTCAGCCTCCCAAGTAGCTGGGATTACAGGCGTGCGCCACCACACCCAGCTAATCTTGTACTTTTAGTAGAGATGGAGTTTCACCGTGTTGGTCAGGCTGGTCTCGAATTCCTGACCTCAGGTGATCCGTCCAGCTTGGTTTCCCACAGTGCTGGGATTACAGGCGTGAGCCACCGCACCCAGCCAGGTTTAACATTTTTAAGTGTACAATTCAATGGCATGAAGTCCATTCACAACACTGTACAACTCATCACCACTATCAAGTTCCAGAACTTTTTCATCACCCAAAAAGGAAAACCTGTACCTATTAAACAGCTGCTCCCCAGTCCCTAGCAACCCCTAATCTGCTTTCTGTCTCTGGATTTGCTTATGCTGGACAGATACACAGAATCATGATACGCAGCCTTTGGGTCTGGCTTATTTCAATCAGCATGATGTTTTCAAGGTTCTTCCGTGTTATAGCACATGTCAGAACTTCATTTCTTTTTTCTTTTGCTTGAGACATGGTCTTGATCTGTCACCCAGGCTGGAGTGCAGTGGTGCAATCACGGCTCACTGCAGCCTCAACCTGCTGGGCTCAGGTGATCCTCCCACCTCAGCCTCCTGAGTAGCTGGGACTACAGGCGTACATCACCATGCCTGGCTATTTTTTTTTTTTTTTTTTTTTGGAGAGATGAGGTTTCAGTATTTTGTCCAGGCTGGTCTCAAACTCAAACTCCTGGGCTCAAGCAATCCATCCGCCTTAGCCTCCCAAAGTGGTGGGATTATGGGCGTGAGCCACCGTACCTGGCCATTCATTTCTTCTTATGGCTAAATAGTCCCTGTATAGATATGCCACATTCTGTGTATCTGTTCATCCCACGATGGACAGGTGGGCTGTTTCCAGCTTTTGGGTATCATGAAGTCAAGCTCTTGACCTTTAACTGGTTTCTAGTTCTTACCTCTCTGCTTGGTTCAGGCTCTACCATGAGCTGCTGGAAGGCTCTGACAAGCCCACCATGCAGCTCCCTCAGTTGCTCCCTGCCTTGGGCAGTCCAACTGGTGACTTCCTGAGGTCTTCAAAAGCCAATCAAGCTGACTTTCCACACCTGTCCTCACGCCAGCAACTCCCACCCCAATCCCACCTTTCTGGATGAAGAAGCTGGCTCAACCCCTCATTATACTGTGGCATTTGTATTTTTCATGTCAATTTACTGGTCTTTTTTTAATTGAGCACTTTGAACAGGCCGTCCACTGAGTCACAGGCTTTACTGAGATCATCCCATTTAATCCTCACAACAGCCCTAGTGGCAGGGTTGCAATTACCCCATTTCACAGACGAAGAATCCGAGAGAGGGATCAAGCAGCCCTCAGGTCTCAGCCTCCCATTTTAGTGCCCTTTTCTCCCTCTTCTCCCTCCCCACAACCCTTTGTCAATACCGCAGTCAAGTCCCATCAGCTCATTTTCCTGTATTCACCCAACCAATTCCCTATCCTGGTAAACAAAAGCCTAAACAAGAGAATAATCCATGCTTATCCAGGTTGCAGGTCTACATAAACCCAACTTCCTTCCATGAAGAGGCCACCGGATGTGACTTCTCTAAGGTCAACCCCCACCCCCACCACACAGGCCTGGTAGCACCTAAGTGCGGAGCGTCTCAGAGCAGTTTGGCTGCCAGGCTCTGCGGTGTTTCCCTTCAGACTACCATCAAGGTAATATGCAAGGGTGCCCTTGGCAGCCACGCCCACCCCAGGCTGGGGCTGCTGAGGCAGTTAGCCAAAGGCACCAGGTAAGGCCCCGATGGGGTGAGCACCTCCAGAAGACAGGGTTGGGAGAGAGGACCTGGGATCCCTGGTGGGAGGTGGAGGGAGCTCAGAAGTTGGCCAGCTCCATGCTCCTGTACCCCCAGAGCCCTGGGTCCAGCTCCCACTCAAAGGCAGCTGTGATCCCTCAAACCAAGGAGGCCAGCAAAGGCAGCCCTTCCTGCCTCTGGACCTCTTTGCTGTGTTTCTGCTGCAAGGCCCGTGGGCAGTGGGGAGGTAGAATTGGCTGCCATAGGCTCTGAGGGCCAATCATGCACCTCTCCCAATTTCACATTCAATGACATCTCATTGGGTAGCCAGAAACCGGCCAGGGAGGGAGTATTGACACCAAGGGAAGTGGCAGATGTTACACATTGGCCCCACCCCCTGCCCCAGGCAGTTGCTAAATATTTACCAGCACCTCCACCCGCACACAGGCCTCTGCCTGGGATGTGGGAGAAGTGGACCCTCGGGGGCGGACCCAGAACAAGCAGGCACTTCTGAAGAGGAAACCCCAGCAGGAGGAGCTCACTGCTGCCACAGCCAGTCAGGGAGGGAAGGGCCTGTGGAGCACTGGGTCCGCCCCTTCGTTCTTCCAGAAGGCAGAAAGGACACGCCATTGCATTGTCCAAGTTCTTAGAGTCAGTGAAGGGCAAACCCCTGGTCTCCTGGCTCCACACCAGTCTCCTCCCACCAAACCAAGTGGCCACCACAAAACCGAACAATTTGCAAATCAAGAACTCCCCTTGAGCTGATAGGTAGGGAACGGGTTGGGGAGGGAAGGCAGGTGTCTCTGTTTTATCCTTGAGTGCTGAGGTCTCTACAACCAATAAATAGGTGAGTGCCGGGGGAGCTTTGGGCACCATGCCCTTCTTGAGTGGGTGGTCTCTCTCTCCTTCCTCCTTGTTTCCCTCCTGGTCTCCCCGGCCGCAGATCCCCCGCCCCACAGACACTACGTTCCTCGTCTCCCTGGCCCATGACGGTTTACCAGCTAGCTCTGTGAGCAGGTAAAGAACATTCCGGGAGTGAGCTGGCCCTTCAAGGGGATGAGTTCAGGGGAAGGTTATGTCCATCAGCTTTCACAACAAATTCTCAGCTTATTAATTCTCCTCTGGTACGCAGGCAAAAGCAAACAAGCTTTTCTCCGGCAGCCTCGCACAGAGGCCTCCCCTGTTCAAACACAGCAAGAGTGGACAGGTTTGGGAGCGCTGAGCTCCCAGGCCCCGCTTCCCAGGGGGCCCTCCTGGCCTCCTGCCTGCAATGTCTCAGCCGCTGAGACAAGGCACGCCCCGCCTCTCTGTGCTGGGAGGCCCCACGGTCCAGCACTTGTGTCCCAGAGATGGTTCCGGTTCTCTGGAACATTCTCTGGGACAGACACCCTGGGTATCCCAGGACCCCCAGAGTAGGGCAGCGCGGGTCTGGTCAAAGCTACAAACATTGCTACAGGCTTCCAACCTGCTCACTCAGCCTCTCTCTGAGGAAGATACTTTATAAGGATGTTTATTTACTGCTCGCTTCAGTTTAAACCATACTTTTAAAGGTTCAGAATGAGGAAAGGAAATAAACAGTAACAAAGTCAAGCAGTCTGAAAAGTTAAACAACCCGAAGAAGACATTTCAAAGGAGGAGGCTGCAAGTATTTATAAGCAGCTGCTCCAGAATCTTTTGTCTGGCTGAGCCAAGAACCTTGGAAGTTTTATACCAGCTTCTTGCAGCCTATGTGGAAACCTCATGACATCCCTCCCCTCCGCACCTTTCCCCATTTGCCCGTTTCTGACTTGGAAGGGAAAAACTCAAAGTCAAGGGTTTGTGAGAAACCCAGAGTCAAGCTACAAGGACTAGAGAAATGGGGGGAGTGAGAGACAGAGATGGAGATGGAGAGAGCTCTTTAAGGTCTGTCTTGCTTTTGCATGAGCTGTGGACGCAGCCCCTGCTCAGAAGCCTCAGTCCCCTGCAGTGTGCACAGCCTTAAGATCTTGTCCAGGTAAGTCTCAGTTAGGCAAGGACGAATGTCACATCAAGGAGAGCAAGAATCGAAGTTCTATTTAAGTCTCTTCTACCTTCAAAACTGCTCTCCCCTAGAGCTGAACTAATTGAGGATGTTCCTTTGAAATGTGCTGTGACAGAGACAGCTTCCTCCTTAGCTCTGTCATCTAGTCTCCCTGTCATGCCGCTTCCTTCAATCCCTTCTCTTCGCCATTTCCCCTGCGTGGGGCTCAACCCAAGGCCCCTGAAGGCTCTGCAAACAACGCAAGACAGAACTGTCTCTGGCTTTCCCCGCGCTGCCTCTGGCATTCCCTGAAATGCATTTCTGTCCTTTCCTGTTTGCTGGCTGTTTGTGGACCATGCCTGTACAAGTGCTGAATCTGTCTTCTCTCAAGTTTCCAGTGCACTGCCAATACTCTCCAAAATCCAGTCTGTATCCTAAAATACTCAGGCGGCCACATGGGTTTGCAAGCTCCCCCATACCTCCCCTACAGTCCTTTCTGGGGGAGGGAAAGGGTCCCCAGCGCCAGCATGAATGTCCATGTTGGGGTGCCTCACTGTCACTTTCTGCCCTCTTCTACCCCAAGGACCAGTACACAAAAGCCCTGTGTGACCCCAGGACCAGGACTGTGGGTGCAGGCCTGGGCTGCTCTCAGCAGGGCATCCGGCAGGGCTGTGCCCTCTGAGTGCCCAAAGCCAGAGCTATGCAACCTTTCTTGTGTCAAGGACTGTTGAAGCCTGTGGACCCTTCCTCAAAAAAACACTTCTCCATGCTAAAATAAAATACACAGGTCTACAAAGGAAATTAATAGTCCTGAAATGCCGCTGCCCAAATATCTTTAAAGAACCAGATGGATGGTATGGTTACGTTACGCGAGTGCTTCCTGATTAACGATTATAAATCAGGATCTAGCAGCGGGTCTAGTAACTTCTGTCGTTTTGAGAAGCAATAACCAGCATGAACAATATTTATGATATCTGCAGCAGCTAGAATGTGATGTGAAAACCGCCGTGACTTCTGCTGGTGACCAAGGTGCAGGCTCGGCCGCATGCTGCGGTCTGTGGCCTCTCTTTGCCGTGGAGGAAATGCTAAATTTTCAGTTGGAGGCGAATGAAAATGAAGATGTGATTCTCCCCCACGCCCACCTCCCAGGCCCCCTGCATTCTGCTTCTGTGCTCCTGTGCCCAAGCCTCCTTCTGTATCCCCAGCACCTGGCTCCTTCCTTCTCTGCAGCCCCAGGAAGGAGTGACAGGCCCTCAGCTTGGAAGGTGCTGGGCTGATGGGCAGCTGGTGGACAAAGACAAGGAGCTCAGTTTTTAGGGTTCCAGGCTTGGGAGAGAGGTACCATTAAAATCTCCTCCATTTGATTCTCAGAGGCAAAGTCACAACATAGCGTCCTGTAGCTCCAGCTTCTTCAGTGCAACCCAGGGGTGCCAGTCATTCGGAGCAGACCCCAGATAGCAGTTAGAGGAGTCTGGGCTTCTGAACGCCCCTTCCCTGTTAACCCACCCCACCACCCCGCCACACAGCAAGAGTGGGAAATTAGAAGCGAAGGGGGCAGTTTACCTTCAGGCTCCTCCACGCTGCTGGCTGCGGTCGTCGGTGGCGCTACGGGGATCTCTTTGTGAGGTTCAAGACAGGAGCGAGGGGAGGGGGATGGTGGAGAGAAAACAAGGTAAGAAGACATGATTTTTTGACTTTAGAATGAGCCCAGCACAGACTCCTCCCAACTTCCTGGGACCCTCCCCTCCATTTCCCATTCCCTGGCTCAAGAAAAGTCAGAGGAACAGAAATCAGCAGCGGCATCCTGGGCAGGTGGTGTTTTTTTCCTTTCGCCTAGCAGGGGGGCGTGAAGGCAGGAGGGAGGCGGCAACACAGAGCCTGGCCTTGCCCCCACCCCCGGGCCTGACATCAACTCAGCTCCACCCCTGGAGGGGCGGAGAGGGGTTTCCCCCAGGCCACTCTCCTCATGGTGATGTGGCTACTGGGCCCTGCTCATCTCTAAGCTCAACTTACAGGTGGAGAAGGAGCCATGGCAGGACGGCACGCAAGGCGCTGGGAACCTGCCCAGAGGAAAAGGTTTCTCCCACATGCAGAGAAGTGTTGGCAGCACGGCCCAGGTTCCGGCGGCCTCACCTCTCACGTGCTAAGGCATTTTCTTAGTGGGCAGCATGGGACCAAGAGTGCAGATCCAAGGGCCTCATAAAAGCTTGTGTGCTTCGTGTTGATTATCCTCTATCTAATACAGCAATTTGGCCAGGTGCAGGGGCTCACATCTGTCATCTCAACACGTTGGGGGCCCAGGGTGGGAGGATGGCTTGAAACCAGGAGTTTGCAACCAGCCTGGCCAACAAAGCAAGACTTTGCCTCTACAAAAAATAAAACAAATTAGCCAGGCGTGGTGGCACGCACCTGTAGTCCCAGCCACTCAGGAGGCTGAGGCAGGAGGATCCCTGGAGCCCAGGAGTTTGAGGTTGCAGTGAGCTATGATAGTACCAGTGCACTCCAGCCTGGGCAACAGAGCAAGATCCCGTCTCAAAAAGTACATATAATAATAAACATTTAAAAAGCAGTTGGTTCCTACTACCTGCCGGACCCCACCCTGTGCTCAAGAAAGGAGAGGAGGTTCATCCAGTCCCCACTGTTCATCGGTTCAGCAGCCTGGCACTGAAGCTCAGGCTTCCTCTTTCTGGACAACGCCAAACCATGGACCAGAAGTCCCTAAGAGGAAGGGACTCACTTCCCCTGGTGAGTGACCACGAACCCCACTGACTGTAGCCACCGTCTGACTCTTTGCGGTAAACTCTGACTCCCAGATTCTAGATGAGCTAGGACTTGAGGCTTGGTGGAGGGACATGGCCTACTCAGGCCGGGAGGCAAATCTGAGAGGCACCGGAGGCATCCTCTGCTCCTTTAGGAAGGACAAGTGGGCGACACAGCCCTCAATACGGGGTCAAATCTTGACCTCAGGCAACTGTATTAGCAACAACAACCCATAGGTGCCCTGTCACAATGGGTGATTAGGAAGCTGGACCTAAAAAGCCACCTGGTCCCAGCAGAAACATCCCGGAGGCAACATCTGAATGGTCCAGTCTAATCTCACAAGTCTACAAATGGAGCCAAAGCCAATGGCCGCAGAACCACTGTGACCACCAACCTCAGCGCGTGAGGTCGGCCTGGCTCTGGGACGCCCACGCAGGGCCCATGGCTACGCAAACTGGGACAAAACAGGGCACGAGTCCCTCAGGCACTGTCTGGGACCTGCAGCTCTTCCCTTGGAAAGAGCACGCGAAAATTCCAGGATGGAGCCCCAGGTTGCCCGGTAGGGAGCAATGCTCTCACCAGGCATCAGCCCGCCCTTTGTGAGAGGAGGGGAGAAGGCACAGGCTGGGAAGTGAGAGTTCGCAAGGGTTCCGCCTCTGATTCAGAAACGCCAGCTCTCATGTCTAGGCTTGATCTTTCCACTTGGGGATTGGAAATGTTGGTTCTAACCATTTCTGAGCAACCTGAGAACGCCTAACTCCCTGAAGAAGACCTCAGTTCCCCGCCCCCATGTTTTCCGAACCCCAGATCGCCTCCCAGCTTTCTAAAACTGTTCACCTTGCAGAATGTGGATGGACAGAAGGATTCTGACAAACTGTGAGGCTGACAATTGGAGGTTGTTGTGAAACCATTTCAACCTGCGCTGCCCTGGATGGGTGCTGAGCCCCCTCTACCGAGGTGTGGATCCTGGTCATTTGCTATTAGCGAGCCCCTGAGAACAGCTGTGTGGAACGTCCCAGGGTTGCTATCATCCTTCATTAGGGCCACAGGTGCGGTGCATGGAAGCCCTGCCTAGCTTCTCTCGAAGGCTCTGGGCTGTCCGTCCTTTCTGTTCTGAACCCACCAGGGGCAGAGGGAAAGCCGACATTCCGGCAATAGTGACAGCAGCACGCCTGGAATGGACCCACCCCAGATTCAGGGTCCAGGTGGACAGTGAGAATGGGGCCAATGCTGAGGACAGCGGCTTGATTTCCTTCAGAAACAGGAGACCCAGTGTTTGTCAGGATAGACAGCCTCAGACAGGCTGGCTCTGCTGAGCCCCCAGTGGCTTCTGTAAGAACTTCTATGAGCTTGGGGGGGGGGTGTCTCCCACGTGGACTCAATGAGCATGAGACCATGAATGCAGGAATGCACATTGACGACAGAACCCACTGAACGGGCCAGGCACGGTGGCTCATGCCTGTAATCCCAGCACTTTGGGAGGCCAAGGTGGGCGGATCACCTGAGGTCAGGAGTTCAAGACCAGCCTGGCCAACATGGCAAAATCCCATACTCTATTAAAATAAAGACAAAAATAAGCGGGGTAGGGAGGCATGCACCTGTAATTCCAGCAACTCGGGAGGCTGAGGCAGGAGAATCACTTGAATCTGGGAGGCTGAGGCAGGAGAATCACTTGAATCTGGGAGGCTGAGGCAGGAGAATCACTTGAACCCGGGAGGCAGAGGTTGCAGTGAACTGAGATCATGCCACTGCACTCCAGCCTGGGCAACAGAGTGAGACTCCATCTCAAAAATAAAAGAACCCACTGAACGTCAGTGACCAGCATCCTCAAAAGCTCACTGTCCTCCCACAAAGCCAGAGACTTGAAAAGCTGGTGTCCCAAACATACTTATGCAGGGGGCGATGGGTGAGCGGCTCTGCTGGTAGCCTTTGGCGCAGCGGTTGCAGGTGATACCCGTCACGCCGTCCTTACAGGGACACTGGCCGGTGGTCTGGTTGCAGGTTTTGCCAGCGGCACCCACGGGGTGGCAATCACAGGCTGCAGAGAACACAAAATGGGAGGGTCAGACAAGGGGGAAGGGGCCAGTGCATCCCCCCCAGAGCCCTCTCTACCCAGGGGTGCCTCCATGGACCCTGCCCTAGAGGAAGAGCAGCAAGGGAGAGCAGGCCCAGCCAAGCCCAAACGCACTCCGGAAGCTCTGACACTGGCCACCCGCCTACCTGGAAACGGGGACTGAAAACTAAAATGGACCGACCTGAAGAGACTGCTTTGGCAGCAGGAAAGTGAAGTGCGGGAGCCCTTTGGAAGCCCAGGAAGAAGGCTTTCAAATACTTTCTGGGGAAGGCAGAGCCCGCAGCCCTGATCGCACCTGGGTGGAGGAGTCAGGATTTGAGGGTACACCTTCCCTTGACAGGGTCAGCCTATGCGTTTTCACTCTGTCCTCAACCAGCTCCCCGCCCCCAAGTTCTCTTGCCGACCCAGGGTGTGGAAGGAGTGGGGTTTGCCAGGTTAAAGGGAGTCACAAGGAGGGGTGGCTCCCCCAGCTGCTGCCCCCCACCCCTGAACCTGCTATGCAGTCAGGCAGCCAAGGCAGCCTTCTGAATCACAAAACCCATACACTGTAGCACTAGAAAGGGTCACAGTGATCATTTAGTTTAAAGGCTTGATTAAATGTGCAAAGACAGGAGAGGTAAAGGAAACGCCCAGAGCCTCACAGGAAGGGAACAGCCAGGCTGGGAGGTGAAGCAAGGCTGGGATTCTCAGGCCAGCAACTACGGCTCCACAGAGCAGGGCCCCCCACCTTCCTCCTGGGCTTGAAAGGGTGGAGAGGTAGGGTTGCCCACCCCGTCATGCTTCACGGAGGCTCTGTTGCTGTGTCCTAAGGAGCCAATTCCAGTAAGAGAGTAGCCACAGGACCTCAGGAGGATGTCCCGCCAACAGACATGCTCCGGGCATAGAACAGCTATACCTGTAGACACAGGACGCCAGCGTTCCCTGCTAAGTCCTGCCTCCCTGAAGCTAGGCGGTGACCTCAGAGCGGTGGGGAAGGAGAAGACCAAAGGAAGGAGGCAAATGTCCTGCCCACACCCCGCCCAGGAGGCTGGAGGTAGGGAGTCGTCTGCAGCAAGGCGTCCTGCAGCAATTCCAGGTGTCCCCTGGTAGCTGCTAACGTGTTCCTCCTCCAAAAGGAGGAAAAAAAACCAAGAACGCAGGTGAGAGCAGTTTAAAGGAGCCAGATTAGAACTTCCCAGCAAGCACTGCTGGGCGTGAGCACGGGAGTCCGTGGCTCAAAACGTGGCCTCTCCCAGCCCAGCTGGCCTCGGGCCCAGGAGTGGCCAATGAGGATAATTAGGAAGAGGAGGGAGGGAAGAAAGTGGAAAGGAGAAGAATGTGAGGAACTGTTGAAGTTGTGTTTGGACATGCAAAAGCTCCTGGAATCACTTGGAGTGATGGTTCTGGGACTGGGGGTGCCCCCGTCAGGTGGGAGGAGGGTGGGGGCACAGGCCCTGGCACAGGGGCAGCCTACAGGGCTCCCTGCCTGTGAGGCAGATGGAACTGCTCCAGTCTCGCTACTACTTCTCATAGATAGAAGGCCTTTTTTTTTTTTTCTTTTGAGATGGAGTTTCACTCTTGTTGCCCAGGCTAGAGGGCAATGGCATGATCTCGGCTCACTGCAACCTCTACCTCTTGGGTTCAAACCATTCACCTGCCTCAGCTTCCCGAGTAGCTGGGATTACAGGTGCCCACCATCACGCCTGGCTAATTTGGCTAATTTTTTTGTATTTTCAGTAGAGGCAGGGTTTCACTACGTTGGGCAGGCTGGTCTCGAACTCCTGACCTCAGGTGATCTGCCCGCCTCGGCCTCTCAAAGTGCTGGGATTACAGGCATAAGCCACCGTGCCCAGCCAGAAGTAATGCCTTTTGTTAGGTAATCGTCTTTTCAGATGTACCCTAAATTCAAGTTCATTCTCTGTTGTCTTTTTCACTCAACAGTAAGAAAAGATCCAGCCTTGACGGCCCATGGAGGCGTGCAGAGGAGGAGGAGGGGAGAAGGGGAGGCTGGAAATGGCCTCTGACCTTTCCCTATGGCCTCTTCAATTCGTCCGTGGTAGGATGGGAGATGGAGCATGGGCAGTGCCTCGAAGTCGGCCGTGCGAAAGCAAAGGGCCACAGCACAGGCTCCTACCGCCTTCGAAGCCCCTGATGCAAGGTGTGAGCATCAGGGGCTCAGGCCAGCTGACCTCCCTTAGCCAGCTGGTAATCCTAAGATTCATGCCAAGACATTCTCCCCTCTGAGCTGATGGAACACAGCTGTGGACCAGTAACTTCTGGATCCTTGGACTTGGCTGAAGAGAGGTCACCAAAGCTTGCTTGGTCACTGCACGTTCAGAGCCAAGTCACACGTGGACACCACCATTGGCCCAGGTGGTCTTTATCTTGGCAGCGGCCAACCCAGAGCGGACTCTGGGTGGAGCCAGGATGGCGCATTGTTCTGCCCCACGGCCCCTGACAGCTGGTGACCTGCTCAGCTGCCTGGGCTGGCACCAGCTGAGGTCTGGCGGAGTGAGGGCCGTCCTGGGTAACGGCAGGGCCACTGTATCGGCTGTGAGCAGCAGGTACTTCCTAAGGGCCCACCCTTTGGTTCAACACAAGCTGATGCTTGCTGCTGATGTGTTCCTCCTCCAAAAGGACCAAACCATTTCCAAATCACTCCAAATCGCTCTCCTAAGATTTTGCAAGAATCTGCCCTATCTGTCTGGTGTATGGAGGCAACAGGCTGACTCGTGTTTCCACACCAGCAGATCATTGTTCTAGGAAGGGAGGCAATCAGGGTCCTAAAGGGTCTGCCCAAGGCAGAGTATTCTTCAGCAGTAGCCGCCCCGTGCAACTCCTGCAAATTCCTTAGCATATCCACACTCTCTCATACGCGTCGAATCCCTTGGTCCTCGCAACAGCCCTCTGAAATGTGCGTGACGGCACAGAAGAGACCACGGACCGGCAAAGAAAACTGCAGGAGAAGACCGGGGGCTGTGCAGAGAGGTAGAAAGGGCCTGGACCTCTGAGGGAACCACCCTTTCTAAACGGCCCCCTTTGTATTTCTTGTTCTGCAAGGAGAAATAAGCTCCTGTCTTACAATACGAAGTGGGTTTTCTGTTACCTGTACCCAATGCAATCCTAACAGACGTGCCTGGAATTCATTCTCAATCCCCAGCCAAAGGACCCCAAAGTAAGAACTTTTCCTAAAAATTCACTAATTGAGATGGCCCCCATTCTCTGTGCAAAGGGTGAGTTTCAAGGTGTAGGCAGAGTTGACAGATGACAATGCCACACTGTGGCCTGGAAAGGGAGAATCTGACTGGCTGAGGCCAAGGGAAGGGTCAGGCCCTGGCCCTGAGGAAGAGAAGGTCAAAGTCACCTCGCTGTAGCCCCTTGACCCTGAAATACACACAGACACAGACACATCAAAGTGCCTACTAGGCCGGACATGGTGGCTCACACCTACAATCCCAGCACTTTGGGAGGCCCAGGTGGGCGGGTCACGAGGTCAGGAGATCGAGACCATCCTGGCTAACACGGTGAAACCCCGTCTCTACTAAAAATACAAAAAATTAGCCGAGCGTGGTGGCAGGCAGCTGTAGTCCCAGCTACTCAGGAGGCTGAGGCAGGAGAATGGCGTGAACCCGGGAGGCGGAGCTTGCAGTGAGCCGAGATTGCACCACTGCACTCCAGCCTGGGCGACAGAGCAAGACTCCATCTCAAAAAAAAAAAAAAAAAAAGTTCCTACTAACACAGAGAGACTCACGCATATTCCCAGAAACACACAGATACAAGCAGACTCCTGCTAAATGTCCCTCCCTCTCTCTCATCTACACACACTGACACACAAACACACAGATTCTTATCTACAAACTCACCCGCACACAGGCATATACTCAGATCCACAAAGCTACACACACAGATACAGACACACACGAGGCAGGGAAGGGGAGGTGTGGAGTGAGCTGGGGAGAAGGTGGAAGTTAGGTGAGTGGAGGTCTTTTCCTTTGCAGGGGAGGGGGCGGTCCGGTGAAGGAGACAAAGACAGAGCCTCCCTAATTCCTCTGAGAACGTGGTCTGGGTCAGAATATCTTCCACCACAGGAAGCCGCTGGGTGGCTCCCATGTCCCTGGAAGTCAGCCACTTTTTTCAGAGGTCGGTCAATCCCTTCCATGGCAGGTCACCCCGTGTGCTTGGAGCAGGCAGCACCTGGCCATGGGAAACAATGTACCCGGGGAGTTTTTCCATAAAGAGAAAGGTGAGGCCAGACGGAAGCCCAGGTCCCTGAGAATGCGGCAGGATCAGGTTTCCCATGAACACGGCAGGCTGGAGAGCTTCCCAGTGAAGCAGAGAACCCAGGCGGTTCTTGCTCTGGGTCATGAGACAGGGACAGACAGCTCAGGTGACCCAGGTGCTTTCAGACAGGTAAGAGGGGATCCCGGTCTGGCCCTCACCCTCCCAGTGAGCCTGGGTTAGTGCCTTTCTCTCTCTGGACCACCGGTGGCTCATCTGTAAGGATGGGGGTCTCCCTCTAAAGTCCCACTGAAGCGACTTACAACTTAACAGGCTACGGTTTTTGTCTAACTGCTGGGTCCAAAGGAACCAGGGTGGCAGTGCCCACCCTTTGACTATTGCCCCTCCTGCTGCCGTTCCTCAGTGTCTTGGCAAGAGACCAGGGGAAAGGGCTCCTGTTGCAGGGCACAGCAGGCCTTCCGTACACCCCTACTGCTGGCCCTGCCTGCACCAGCACCCACCTGCATGGTGTCAGAATCTTATTGAGATTTGGTTTGTCGGTGAAGAGAGGGGGTACCTAGGGACTTCTGAGAGCCCTGGCAAAGCTGACCTGGATGGCAGGTGCTTCTCATCCTCAGCTTCTTGTGCCCAAGTAGCTGCCTCTCCTTGCTCCCTCTGACACTCTCTGAAGGGATCACTGAGGCTCCTGGGCTCTGCCAGGGAGGACACGTACTCCTGAGCCTGGCACCCTCTCCACTGAAGCACATGCTGAGGCTTTCCCGAAGTCTGTCCTGGGCTCCTATCCAGAGGTCTGGCTGCTTTTCCTGAGGACTCTGGCTCCAGGGACTCTTGGGGTCGGGTAGAATCTTCAAATGGCAGCAGTCCAAGGCCATGTGCCCATGGAGGACAGGAAAGCCAGCTTGGCATGCGCCCCTCTGGAGCAGCTTCAGGTAGGGCAGGGAAGACAGGACAGCCCCAGCCTCCACCCTCGCTTCAGATACCACCACGGCCACCACCCAGGCCTCTGGCCAGTCTTGAAGTTCAGCTTCTGGCCTGACCTTGTGCTATGGGCTAAACTGTGTCCTCCCTGCCACACACATGCTGATGTGGGAGCCCTAATCCCCAGTACCTCAAAGTGGGATGTATTTGGAAATAGGGGCTTTAAAGAGCTGATTAATTTAAAGTGAGGTCACTGGGGTGGACCCTGATCCAACATGACTGGTGTCCTTCTTAGAAGAGGGCATCAGGACACAGATGAGTGCAGTGGAAAGACCGTGTGAAGACACAGGGAGAAGACGGTCATTTGCAAACCAAGGAGAGAGGCCTGGAGCAGATGTTTCTCGGAACAAAACCAGCCCTGCTGACACCTTGGTCTTGGACTTCCACCCTCCAGAACTATGAGACATAAACTTCTGTTGTTTAAGCCAATCAGTCTGAGGCACTCTGCAGCCTGTGCTGACTAACACACCTGTGTGGAGCCTCAGGTAAGCATCTTCTTCTCCAGAACCCTCCCAGGCCTGTCCTGTACTCATGAGAAGGAAGACTGCCCCACCACTCCACCAATGAACTCTTTCATCCCCTGGCTCCCTGTGGAAGTCACCACCTTTGTGGGAGGAGGAAAACCTTCTCCATGGTAGGCCATGTCTCTGAGGGCCCCCAAAGCCCCTGCAGGCCAGCAGAGCAGCTCTCGGCTTCCGTGATCTCTAGAGCCCCTGCTGGCTCTGATTCTCAACAGGTCTCACGGCTCACAGACCATCTGAGGGCTGTTCTCAAAAGGGTACTGGCTGAGGCCTTGAGCAGGAAGTGCTGCAGGTCCTAACAGCCCTCGGAAGGCTGGCACGGGCTCAGAGAAGGGAGCCCTGCATAAGAGATTCTGCCAGGAGTCCTGCCCCCTCAGCAGCCCCCTCCTCACCTGTACAGCATGCAGGAGATGCCCTGTTCCAGTCCAGAAGAAGAAAAGGCTCACACAGCAGGTGCTGAAGGCATCCCTCCCAAAGTCTGATGGGAAACTCCCTTCCTCATCCTCACAAGACTTCCAAGGGACAGAGGAACACAACCTACAGATAAACCACCCTGCCCTGAATCCCGGGACATTGCCCCAGCAGTGAATGTGGAAATCTTGTCAAGTTTCCCCAGGGAGGACTGATCCCTGGAGCCTACTGTGAGGCTCCATGTGACTCCAAGGGCTGCACCTGCCTATGGCCCTCCTGGGTTGGGGGGAGACGGTCTTCTCTGCTTTGAGTAGGACCAGTCTGCATAGGTAGACACGATCCACAAAGAAAGTAGGGGTGGATGGGGCCCTGTGGACAGGTCCCAATGCGTGGGCCTGGCTGCTCTCTGGCTGCTGTGGAGCTCAGGGAGGGCGACCGCAGCAGCATGCTTGGTGTAGTGAGGACAGTCCGCAGAGAGAGCAAGGGCCAGCATGTTCAGAGAAAAGCAGGATCCAGAGGCTCCCCAGGTCCCCATCTCTTGTGGGTGTCAGGCCTCTTGGGGGAAGCCTGGTGGGACCCCCACTAGAGGTGACACTGGAAAGATGATATCAGGCACAAAGAGGTGTCCAGGCACCCATTTCTTCCCCACTCCCCAAAACAGGGGTGAAGGATCAGCAACCAAGAGAAGAAACACGGGAAAGCCAGCAGGGCACTCTGGAATGGAGGGGACCTAATGTAACGTGGCAGCGAAGACACCAGACAGGCAGAGCTTTTGGAGGCAGGGCAGACAGAGAGGCCAGGGGAGGGGAGGGAGTGCTGACCCAGAGAGACTGGTCTCTGAGTGAGTTCAGAGCTTTGAGGTATGGGAGATGGGGAACAAGGAGGCCCAAAGACGCAGTGTCAGAGAGCCCTAGGGAAGGAGTTTCTTCTTATTGCTATTATTTAATTTGCATAGAATAAAATTCACTTTTTTGGTGAATGGGTTTTTACCATGTGCATAAATTCCTTTTTTTTTTTTTTTGAGATGTAGTTTCACTCTTGTTGCCCAGGCTGGAGTGCAATGGCGTGATCTCGGCTCACTGCAACCTCCGCCTCCCGGGTTCAAGTGATTCTCCTGCCTCAGCCTCCTGACCTCAGGTGATCCACCACCCTTGGCCTCCCAAAGTGCTGGGATTACAGGCATGAGCCACCGCGCCCGACCCTCATGGTGGTTTTCACCTGCAGTTCCCTAATGACTAAGGGCGTTCCGTGTATTTATTTGTGATCTGCCCGTCTTTGACGATGTTTCCGTTCAAGCGTTTTGTCCATGTTTAATTGGGTTGTTTGTTCCTTGTTGTTGAATTTTGAGAGTTGTTTACATATTTGGGATTCAAGTCCTCCATCAGATGTGGGATGTGCAAGTATCTTCTCATCTGTAGCTTGTCTTACAGAAGGAGCTTCTTAAAAGGTGAGCCTGGCCAGGGGTGGTGGCTCACACCTGTAATCTCAGCACTTTGGGAGGCCGAGGTGGGTGGATCACCTGAGGTCAGGAGTTCGAGACTAGCCTGACCAACAAGGATAAACCCCGTTTCTACTAAAAATACAAAATTAGCCGGGTGTGGTGGTGCATGTCTGTAATCCAAGCTACTCGGGAGGCTGAGGCAGGAGAATTGCTTGAACCTGTGAGGTGGAGGTTGTGGTGAGCTGAGGTCGTGCCATTGCACTCCAGCCTGGGTGACAGAGCAAAACTCCGTCTAAAAAAAAAAAAAAAAAAAAGTAGTGAGCATGATACATCAGTCAGATCACTTTTCTCCTTCCAGCCTTCCAGTGCTGAGTATGGAACCTACCTCCTCTTCAGACACCAAGGAGCTAACTACCCACCCCTTTCTCCCTCTCTTCTCTTCTGACCAAGGGCCCACCAAGCCCTTTCCTGTTTCCAGACTTTGCTTCTTCCTGGAATGTTCTTCCCTCAGCTTCCTCGTGGATGTTTTCTCCCCAAGTCCCAGGTCTCATCTCAGATGTCCTGTTCGCAGGAAGCCCCTCCAGGGCCACCTCGTAGTGCAGCTTGACCAGTTACTCTCTCCTTCCACCCAGCTGCTTTCCTCCATGTAACTCGCCACAATCCGTCATTATCTTCCTTTTTCTTCTTTTCTTTGAGAGTTGTTTACGTATTTGGGATTCAAGTCCTCCCTCAGATGTGGGATGTGCAAGTATCTTCTCCTCATCTGTGGCTTCTTAAAAGGTGAGCCTGGCCGAGCACGGTGGACCAACATGGAGAAACCCCGTTTCAACATGGAGAAACTCCCAACCTCAGGTGATCCGCCCGCCTCGGCCTCCCAAAGTGTTGGGATTACAGGCGTGAGTCACCGCACCCGGCCAAGATATTTAAATTAAAAAAATTTAAATGCCCACCCTCCCGGTTTTCATCAAGAGAATCATAAAAACTATTTAAATTCATTGATGATCAATCTCTCTCTTCTTTGTTTATTGTCAACTTCCCATCAAACAGCAAGCCCAAGGGCCCACGTCTAGCACGCAATAAGCGCTACACAAACATGTGCTGAATCACATGAACAAACAATCTTGTTGCTCATCTGGATGTAACTCGGGCCAATCTGCCGTCCTTTCCTGGTGGGGAGAGGGAGCATTTTGCTGCCCCTTGCACATCTGGAGGAACAAATGAGGAGGCAGGCGGGACGACGGTCCCCTCACATCCTAGGTCATCTGCAATCCAATGCCCCTGCACTCTCCACTCTTACATTCTCTGTGTTAAGGAGGGAGGGAGGATTGCTGAAATCTGAAGATAATCCCCAAATGTCATTTCAGCTGTCTGTGTCAACCTCCTCTGAAGCTATGCTTTCCTTTGTCCCTGCAGTTGCTAATGAGGCACAAAAGAATTAATGTTTCAAGTTGCACAACCTCTCCTTTCCCTGCCACTTTCGGATCAAGGTGCAGATGGCAGGAAGTGGAGGGGGGAGAGGAGTCCCATAATCCCAAACTGGGTTATTTGACACTTCGTGATCTAGTTAACTATAGTCATCCTGCACCTGTTTTACAGCCAAGGAGAAAAGCACAGGTCTTGCAAATGATTCCGTGTGTGTGTGTGTGTGTGTGTGTGTCACACAAGCTTGGGGCAGGAAGGTAGGGCTGTATGACACAGTGGGGGAGGAGCAGGAACCTGGGTTCTGTGTCTGTGCCACAAGTGAGGCAGCTCAGGCCAGCTCAGGCCTCCCATTAGCCCTAAGTCCCAGTCCAACCAAGGAGTCCCTCAGATGCTGGATGTGCACAGCCCGCCCCCACCTCTCTCTGCTGGGTCTCCACAAGCAGCTGTCGGGCACATCTCTGCCCTTCGACTTGCCATCTTTGCTCCCAAAGCATGGAAATCCTTTATTGAGAGTGTGCAACAGCATTAGGGCCAATCCTCGGGGCCCCGCCCAGTCCCGTGGGAACTGGCTGCCAAGTCCACACCGGGGCTGAGCCCTTCAAGCAAGAGGGGCCGGTTCTCCCGAGGGCCACCACGCATAGAAAGAACTAAAGCAACCAGAGAGTCAAAGGAAGCATATCTGCTTTGTGTGTGTGCCGACAATGGCAGTGGGTTCCAGTTTTTCTGTTTTCCCTGACTTGCACAAATAATCCTAAGAGCTGCCATGCGTGGAATGCGTGCTACATGCCAGGACGACCTCCACATCATCTCATTGAATCTGCACCATAGCCCTAGGAGGGAGGAAGGGCTATGATCCCCATTTGCAGATAAGAAAGCGGAGGCTCCCAAGAGCAAGTGTCTTGCCTCCAGAGGTGGAACCTGGACTCTGGTCTGAACAACTCCAAGTTCCATGCTTTTCAAAGCTCTGCATCCTAAACCTGTTTACTACCCCCGTGCCACCCGCCCCCGGCCCCACAAGTGCTCTCCTGGCAACAAAAGCCTGAAAGACACTATTTCCTCAAGTAAAATTCCCTTAATGTTCTGGCCAAACCCAGAACTTCCATTAACTTGGGGAGCTCAATAATCAGGAGCCTTTTCTGCTCAAACACAGGAACCCCTGGAAATCCTCTAGGAATTTCTTTTTCTTTTTTTTCTTCTTTTTGAGACGGAGTCTCGCTCTGTAGCCCAGCGCAGTGGCGTGATCTCAGCTCATTGCAACCTCTGCCCGCCTCAAGCGATTCTCCTGCCTCAGCCTCCTGAGTAGCTGGGATTACACACGCGCCACCACGCCGGGCTAATTTTTGTATTTTTAGTAGACGGGGTTTCACCTGATTGCCCAGGCTGGTGTTGAATTCCTGACCTCAGGTGATCCACTCACCTCGGCCTCCCAAAGTGCCGGGATTATAGGTGTGAGCCACCACGCCCAGCCAATCCTCCAGGAATTTCTGTGTGGCATCTGGAGATAAGAGTGGTCCTGAGAGACGAGAGAACTCCCATCCAGGGAGGTGAAAACGTGGACTGGCCAAGGACGCCCAGCGAATAAGCACAGCTAGGCCAGGAAGATTCCGTTTGGCACAGTGTGCCACATGGGCCGAGTCACAAGATCAGGGACTCTTTTCATCTATAAAGCCTGCAATAAAACCACCTCCACCTAATTTCCTGGCTCTACCAGCTCTTCTGAGTCACCAGATCACACACTTCACTGCTACAAAGAATCGTCCTATTGTATCCTTAGGTTCTCCTAAGACCTTGACTACTTAAGAAGCAGGTGGAATGTGGAATGTCAAAGCTGGAAGGGATTCAGAGGCCAGCAGCCTGAACATAATCCCACAGATGAGGAGACTGAGGTCTCGAGAGGTCACCAGACTTATCTGATACCCTATAGACTTTGAACATGGAGCCAAATATGTAGGTAAGGTTTTTGATGCCCATATCTCCCAAGGGAAAAGATGCATCCACAGAGATCACAGTTGGAGTGAAACTCTTCCAGTGGGAATTCTCTCTCCCTAATGCAGTATCTACGGTGTCAGTTTCTCCCAGTAGGTACTAACCTTACCTGGCCATAATGAAGGCCACTCCTTGCGTTGGGGTCTCTGTCCTCAAAGCTGGAGCCACTCCAGCCACTGAGTACCTTCCTGCCTCAGATGACCAACCCTTTTCCCTGTACCCCCCCCACAAAAAAAACATGAAAATGGAAATACAGGTAACAGAAATGTGACACGGGACCCACATATTGAAATGGTGCCCCTGAGGCATTTATAGGGTGGGTGGATAATGACTTAGAGTCAGGAAAGCCAAGAAGGGTGGGGGCCCGGGCACTTTGCTGTGC
This sequence comes from Mandrillus leucophaeus, assembly GCF_000951045.1. Lineage (NCBI taxonomy): Eukaryota > Metazoa > Chordata > Mammalia > Primates > Cercopithecidae > Mandrillus > Mandrillus leucophaeus. The sequence continues at coordinate 628,192 of NW_012101310.1, read as the reverse complement.
TGTGAATAAATCCACAATTGATCAGATCTAAATATACATATTCACGCACACACATGCATGCACTGTCTGGCACTGAGGACTGTCTGATCTTGTGCCCTAATCAGGCTGCACTAGCTAAGCTCCCAGCCTTGCCCTGTAAAACTCTTTTTTTTTTTTGAGACGGAGTTTCGCTCTTGTTGCCGAGGCTGGAGTGCAATGGCGCGATCTCGGCTCACTGCAGCCTCCACCTCCTGGGTTCAAGCAATTCTTGTGCCTCAGCCTCCCAA